>NC_030423.2:7498902-7741402 GCF_001660625.3 Ictalurus punctatus | reverse complement strand
TCAGACCCAACTACACCTCACCTGCACGGAACAAAAAGGAGTGGCTCTTAATTTCATTGTACATATGTATAGTGACAATAAAAGGCATTCATTCATTCATTCATGGACCCCATGCTACAGCACCTCTGGGAGACTAAGATCCAGCAGTAGGCGGTGACCCAGGAGCTGGCTCAAAGCCTCTGCACCGCCACACAGAAACGTTTGAAGCTTAAGAAGAGGCTGTTCAGGTGCGTTGGTTCCTCTCCCTCACCTGTGCAGGGAGACCCAGCATCTGCTAACAAAACTCTGCAGCAAAGACGACGTTGAAGCCTACATCCAGACCTTCGAGCACATTGCCCTCTGTGAGCAGTGGGAAGAGGATACCTGGGCACACATCCTCGCTCTGTTTCTCACTCTGAAGGGAGAAATTCTCACCCGCTGTTGCCTGTCACTGTCAAAGTGGCGGCAGAGTTACAATGAGGTCGTAGAGTGGGTGGTCCATTTTCTGTGGGCTCTGCCTCCCAAAGAGCATGGGAAAGCTGTTGGGATGAGAGGAGAGAACAACCCCTGAGAGATGCAGGAAAGCCTTGTGCGAGCACTCGCCACCCTGTAGATTGGCAGAGGTGAGTGGCAGGAGTTCAACCTAGGGCTCCACCATAACCAGGGGCCCCACTGGGTCGGCCCCAGTCTCTACAGGGAGAGGAACTGCCACAACAGCCGCCTCGACTATGGAACTCCCCGGGATGTGTCCATGCCCACCGAGCCAAACCCTGGCTGGCTGTGTTCTCCATACACTGACCCTGCCCAACCCACCAACGCTCTCCATCCAGGTAAATGTTCGGCCAGTCACGGCCCTTCTGGATTCCGGCAACACTGTGACCCTGGCACACCCAAACTCCCTGGGACAAACCCTCAAGCCCACTGGGACACTACTGGTCACATGTGTGCATGAGGATGTCAGGGAGGTCCTCGTAGCCAAAGTCCACCTCACCACCACAACCAGAGAGTGGTCGCTCCTTGTAAGACTCATCCCTGAGCTTCCCGTCCCACTGCTACTTGGCTAGGGTTCCCTGTGAGGGCTCAGAGATGCCGGCATAGGACACCAGCAGCCCAGACCCGGGTCTGGCAGGCCTGCAGAGAAGGGGACACTGCCACCAGAGCTTCCTCAGGTGAAACACCTTCTCCCTCTAACCCTATCTAGTCTGTTTTTCCAGGTCATCCCAGAGGGAAACCTGCAGTGCGAACAGAAGGACTACTGACTGAGGCACTGCTGGGGCCAGGTATGGCAGATAGAGGGGGTGAACCAATACCCTGATCAGCAGCTACGTGCCTCCTTCTTCCTGGTAGAAAACGACCTCCTCTATCAGCAAACTTAGCACTGGGGCCAGGTTTCTCATCTTCAAACTCAGCCCATTCATACACCTGGTCCACACGCACCCACTGGGGGGACACCTGGGTCCTAGAAACCCCCTGGAGAAGCTGCACAACAGGTTCCTCTGGCCGGGTATGGATGTTAAAGCCCGGGCCTTCTGCAGGCTGTGCCCTCAGTGCCAGTGCACTGAGCCCTGGAAACCACCTCCAGCACCCCTCAACTCGCTACCGATCTTCAGTATCCCCTACGAACGGATAGGTATGGACCAGGCAAGGCCGCTCCCGAAATCCGCCCAGGGCCACGAGTACATCCTAGTGATCCTGGACTACGTCACTAGATACCCCGAGGTAGTGCCCCTGAGGAAAGCCACCTCCTGAAACATCACGAGGGAACTTGTGCTGCTTTTCAGCCAGGTCGGGATCCCCAAAGACCTGCTCACAGACCAAGGTACGCCTTTTGTTTTGAAGCTTATCGGTGATCTGGGTCAGCTGTTGCAGGTGAAACACACAACGACCTCCATCTACCACCCCCAGATGGACGACCTCATCGAGAGATTCAATCAATACTCAAGAGGATACTAAAACGGGTGGTAGACGAGGAAGGACAGAACTGGGACCTCCTCCCCCCCTATGTGCTCTTTGCCGTCCGAGAAACCCCTCAGGCCTCTACCGGCTTCACTGACTTCAAGCTCCTTTTCAGATGGTGACCTCGAGGACTGCTGGACGTGGCCCGGGAGGCCTGGGAAGAACAACCCTCACCATTGTGCTCCCTGATTGAATATGTCCAAGAGATGCAGGAGTGGATCAACAGGGTAATGTCAATTGTTCGAGAACACATGGAGGCCGCCCAACGAGACCAGCAAAGGGTCTACAAACGCCTCCTGTAAGTTCCTGGCTCACTGGCAGGGCCCACAAACAGTCCTGTAGAGAGTAGGCACAGTAAACTACCACCTGCAATAGCACAGTAAGTGTGCCAACACACAAAAATATCATATCTATTAAAGAGGTGGGTCCAGCCTGCTCCTGTAGTGTCCGCCTTTGCTACTGTCTCCCCAGATCTCCCCAAGTGTACCTTAGTCCAGCAGGGAGAAGACCCAAGCCTGACACAAAGACAGGAGTTACCAGAACTAGTGGACCAGCATGCTGACATCTACTTCACCACGCCAGGTCTAACACATCTGCTCCAGCACGAATTTAAGACGGGAGTGGTGGTTAGACAGTGGCCCTATTGCGTCCCGGAAGCTCACTGTCAAGCTATCGAGGAGCAGGTTAGCCGGATGCTTCAGGATGGGATCATAGAGGATTTATCCAGTCCCTGGTCCAGCCTAATCGTGGTGGTACTGAAGCCCAACGGTAGCCTTCGGCTGTGTAATGACTTCTGGAGGTTGAACACAGTCTCCAACTTTGACAGCTACCCCCTGCCTTGAGTTGACGACCTGGTGGAGTGCCAGGAGAGAGACTGGTTCATATCCACCCTTGACCTAACAAAAAGATACTGGCTCTGTCCCTGGACGCAAAGGCCAAGACCACTTTCAGTACTGCCAGCAGCCACTGGCAGTGCCAGGTTCTCCCCTTTGGCCTACATGGAGCTCCAGCGACCATCCAACAGCTGATGGACATCATCCTGAGGTCGCATCTACCATGCGTGGCTGTTTACCTAGACGATGTCATCATTCACTCCTCTACCTGGGCAGACCACCGGCACTACCTCCAGGAAGTACTCGGGAGCCTGTGGAAAGCTGGGCTGACCACCGACCCAAGTAAGTGCCAAGGAAGTGCTGACAGAGGCACAGTACCTGGGGTACAGCATCGGCCGCAGTCTGCTGAAACCTCAAGAAAATAGAGGCTATGAAACGTTATCCCCAACCCACCTCTAAAAAACATGTCTGTGCCTTCTTGGGGCTGGTGGGGTATTACCGAAGGGTCCTACCTGTCTTCTCTCTAGATTCCCCCATCTCAGATCTCACCAAGGAGGGCCAACCAGACCGTATGTGCCTTCTTGGAGGTATTACTGCGGGGTATTACTGCGGGGTATTACTGAAGGTTCATACCTATCTTCTCCTCTCTAGATATTCCTATCTCCCTCTCAGATCTTATGAAGAAGGGCCAACCGGACAGGGAGCACTGGACTGACGAGGCAGAACAAGCATTCCAGGCCCTCAAAAGGATCCTCACCAGCTCTCCAGTCCTCAGGAATCCAGACATCGACCTACCATTTACGGTCCACACCGACCTCTCGGAAACAGGGCAGTCCTGTCCCAGATGTTTGACGGGGAAGAGCACCCGGTCCTATACGTCAGCAGAAAACTGACCCCCGCCAAGAGGACCTATATCTCCGTGGAGAGAGAAGCCCTGGCAAATGAGCCATAGAGGAACTCGGGGGGTGGGGGCTGCCATGGCAGTGCAGACGGCCTCTCCCGCAGACATGCCATGTGGGCCCAACAATGGCCAGCAGGAGGCTTGGAGCTGGACGGGGGGTACTGTGAATGAAGGCCTGCAGCCTGCACACACAAAACACTACACGCTCCTCATGGACAGTGCCACACCATCCAGGAGAAGCCGGGAGAGTATAAAAGGGTGCATGCAGCCAGCAGAGGTGAGCAAGTTTTCCTATGCATCTTCTCTTAACCCATCTCTCTCTTTCTCACACAGAGGTCGATGACGATGCTGACAATGAAAACAATACTGCACAGCTTCACCATGCTCTCCGCCGGTGCCCATGCTCAGCTCCTCATGCCCTGGGCACTGCTTCAATGCTGCTGCAGCCCGAACGCTCCTTCCCACGTTAGGACAAATAATGAAATGAAACCTTTCTAAATAAAAATATACTACAAAGAGAAGTTTTTAAAGAAAACATCTTATATGATCACATTATCAGTCTCTCCAGGATTTTGTGATTTTGCGATCACAGAAATTAATGCAAAATCAAGTGATTAGCCTAATATTAGGAGGAGCCTGCAATTTTTCAAAACTCTCAAAATTGTCATCACAATGCGCATTCAGAGTGTCGAAGCCCTCTTCAATTCATGTGCATTGAACATGAATACAGCTAAAAGGTCTCATTTCATCACTGCAAAAGACCTTGCAAAATGATTTCACATTATTGCAATTTCACCAATTCAAGTAGCTTTCTGCAAAAAAGGCATAAAACCTCCACAAGTTGAAATGCAAATTAAAAAAAAAAAAAAAACAGCAGCAAATACATGCATTTTTGACTGCAACAATGACAAAAACACTCCACAAAATCCTGTGTATTATGAGTTTATTGTGGCCAGTGTTCGTTTTTATGGTGTTTTCTGAGAAACCACCTCAATAAGCTGATCTGTTTTTCGATCCAGCAAAGAGCAAGTCTAATTTTAGAACATCTTAATCAATTCCACAATTCTCTGCAATGAAGCAATACACAGAGACACCATCAGCTATGTGCTCATTAAAGAATGGTGTTCAATGGATTCACCACCGTCCTCACAGTCTGGTGAAGTTTCCAGCTCCCCATGACTGAAGTGCCAGGACCCCAAATGTGGACCCTCTGAACCCAGTTTCCTCCCTGCTTTTCCTCCCCGCACTCTCCTTCTCTGCTGTCTCCCCCAGCTTCTTTACACACAGGTAGAAACATTATCTGGCCATGAACATTAGGCACTTCTTGAACAGCGCTGAGAACAACAGCAGCAATTCGAGGACAGGAGCAGGTTGAGAACCAACAGGTGCTCCAGAAGTTGCTGCATTCAGTCATATCTCCAGCTGCAGTGCTCCACCCATAGCTGCAGAGCTCCATCTATAGCCACTCCAGCCAGCCTGGCTATGATGAGGCCATCTGTGACAAAATGTCATGCTCCCTGTATGATCTGAAGGCCTCCATTGAGCTCTCTGAGCATGTGGCAGCTGCATGGGGATGGCCAGCGAAAGAGTGGTCCCTATGTTTTCTCCTGACCTAGAGGAACATCAATGACGCAGGTCCTGAATCTCGTGGAGGTTGGCTGCCCCTTCATTTTTGCGCAGCAGCTCAATGACTCCTGTCAGCAATGGATGCTAGCTGAGGAGCAGAATGCTGAGGGAATAACGATGTTGTGGTGGTGCTGGAGCAAATCGTCACACAGCTCCTGGCTGGAATAGTGCAGTGGATCCAGTGCCATAGACTGGTGTCCCTGGACACATCCATACAGTTAGCAAAGTATCACCTGGTGGTGTCCGCAGCAGCTGGTGCCTCTCCCTTTTTCACTCTTTTTCTCTTTCCCCCTCCTCTCTCTCTCTCTTCCCACTCCAGTTCCTGCTCCCTGTGACTGAGGTGAAAGTGGCCCCTTGAATGCCCACCCTGCTTTTCCTCCCCTCCCTCTCCTTCTTCTCTGAGGTCTCCCCCAGCTGCCTCTGCCTCCACACAGGTAGAATCTTCTGTGCCCACAAGGACCAGGGCAAAGACTGGGCAGGTTTGCTGGTTTGGTGGGGAAGCCAGGCATTTCCAGGACCAGAGTTCTCTACTGGAAGCAGGAGTATTGATTCAGATCCCTGAGACGGGCCTCTCTTGATCAATCAAGAATGTACTGCATGTACACATCAGACCTTGGTGGACTCACGGTGTAACCAGACCACTATCCATCAAAGTCTGATTCAATGCAGGGCAGATGCATGATTGGTGAAGATGAGGCATGACACACTGGGATGTTCATGAGTATCCACTGATGCTAGTCAACATTAAATTCCGGGGCAAAAGTGGTTAGTTCTCATCTCACTCATCCACTAATTCTTGGGACAAATTGGCCAGGGTTTCAGGCATTAGTATGAAAAATGTTTGTGGATGGGTCCTGCAGGATCAAGGCATGGTGTGGAATGTGTGCAGTGTTGGATGGGGAGGCGGTGCCAGGACATCGACATAAGCAGTGTATCAGTGGATGGAGGTTGGGCAGGGAGGGAGACTCTGTCCCTCCACCCTTTGCAGGGATTCCTCTTGGAGAGTTCCCTTTGGAGCAGTTGCGCGATGAGACCCTGATTTTAGCATAGTGTTTAGCATAGTGTTTAGCAATTTTAGCATAGTGTTGCACCATCCCTCCTGTATTTTTCAGTAATTAAGGATCTATTATGTGGTGATTGATGCAGGACACTCAAACCAAGGAATAGATGACCCAATTGTTGGTACCGAAGAGCCACAGGGAAATGCTATCCCATGCCACTCATCATAATCCCATGGCTGAAAATTTGGGGCAGGATAAAACACTAAGCCATTTCTATTGGTCAGTTATTCGCAGTGAGGTTTGCAGGTGGTGTGTGGCATGTTGTGATTGTCAGCTGGTCAATCCACCAGCCACCCCAAAAGCGCCATTGTGTCCTCTTGATCAAGGTCCCTTTTGAAAGAATTGGCATGGACCTCATCAGGCCGAGGTCAATAAGACAGCCTCTCGAGCCAAGTTCATGTCTGAGGTCGACGAGACGGCCTCCCAAGCCATGTTCCTGTCCAAGGGCAACGAGGTGACCTCCCAAGCCATGTTCCTGTCTGAGCCTGCTATCTGTGGGGCAATGCCTGCATCAGGGCAGCTGTGGTTCAGTTGGTAGAGCGGGTTGTCCACTAATCGTACGGTTGGCGGTTCGATTCCCAGCCCACATGACTCCACATGCCGAAGTGTCCTTGGGCAAGACGCTGAACCCCAAGTTGCTCCCGAAGGCAAGTTAGCGCCTTGCAAGGCAGCTCTGCTACCATTGGTGTGTGAGTGTGTGTGTGAATGAGACACAGTGTAAAGTGCTTTGGATAAAAGCGCTATATAAGTGTGCCATTTACCATTTTACCTGAGGTTCTGTGAAGACTTCTTGCCCATAGGGCCAGGACCGCCAGGGGAGGGAGTGTTTTCTGGCGCTGCGGGCGTAGCGCCTTTGGGTTTCCCTTCGTGCAAAGCACTGGAGCTCACAGCGCGCTCTGAAACCCGAAGCGCAAGCTTAAAGCGCAAGCGCACATTGACATTGATTTTGTTTACTTTTGACACGTGTTTTGTTATGGTTTATGTCCTGTCTCCGCCCCTGTATTGTTATTGGTTATTTCCCTTATGTAGCATCATTGTACTCAGCTGTTTTGTGTTTCACCCTTGATTATTTAAATCCTTTGTGTCTCTTTGTTCGTGACGAAATATTGAGTGTTATCACCATGCCAAGCCTTTGTTCCTTGTTTCTGTGCCATAGTTTTGAACCTGTTCTCGCCCTTGTTTTTCGATTCTGTTTTGCCTCGTTTATGCCCGTTTGCCAATTGCCTGAGCTACTGCCTGGTTTTGACCACATTATTGTCTCACATTTTGGATTTGTCTGCCTGTCTCTACTCTAGTAAAGCTCTTATCTGCACTTGCATCCATCCTAACCTCTATTACGTGACAATGGGAATTTGCACTGGGAGATAAAGTGCTCATATTACTTCCTATGTCAAGCTCTAAATTACTTGCAAAGGGCCCTTTGATGGAAAACGGTGAGTTTGGGAAGTTGACTATGACGGAAAATAGTGGGAGGCGATGCAGTACAAATATGCCACCTCAACCTTCTTAAACCATGGAGAGAGGTGGTTCCTGTGGTTCTGGAGAGACAAGCTGGGACAGGAGGTCCCCTTAAAAAAAACTTGCCTCATTCCACCATAGTCACTTGTGGAAACCATTTCTTCAACAGGTTGCCATGTTGCAAGGGGAATATTTCGATGTGTTTTCGCCTCAGACTTACTCAGTCACATAAATCTCATAGAGCACCAAATTGAGACTCCTCAAGGCATGGTTCTAGCAGCCACACCTATCATTTACCCAAACAAAATAAAAAGATAGTTCAGGAGGAACTCAAGTAATCAAGGCTGATGGGTCAGTCCAATTCTGTGTGGACTTTAGAAAAGTCAACATGAAAAAATTCCCAAGAAAAAAAAGTCTTTTTCCACTACATGTGGGTTACATCAAATTGTTACCCTTCTGTTTGGTTTGGAGCCCCTGCGATGTTTCACCATCTCATGAATGGAATACTCTGCCCACACAATACATATACCACTGCCTATTTAGATTACATAATTATTTACAGTAATGATTGGCAGAGGCATTTACAATATCTGAGAGCTGTCCAGAGAATGTTGAGACAGGCAGGAGTCACAGCAAGAAGTGTGCAATTGGTCAGGTGGGACTATGGTATCTGAGTTTCCACTTGGGCTCTGGGCAGGTGCGTTTGACAGTTTTTTCCATTGAGTGTTGGAAGTACGCTGAAAAGTGCTAGTGGGAAAAATAAAGCGAGCCTGAAGCTCTGATAAAAGTCAACGTGATAAAAGTCCTCCTTCCCACCCACCTTCAAACACACCAGGTTCTACACAGACACTAACCCATGATGATAAATAAAAAATGAAATCTTTCATTTCCGTTTGCTTCTATCAAATATTCAGACCAGTACTTTGTAGAAGCACCTTTGGCAGCAACTGTAACTTTAGGTGTTCTTGTGTAAGTCTCTACAAGCTTTTCACACCTGGATTTGGGCAGCTTCTCCATTCTTTATAGGAGATCCTCTCATGCTACATAAGATTAGAAAGGGAGAGTCTGTGAATTGCCAGGTCTCTCCACACATGTTCTATGAGGTTCAGGTCTGGGCTTTGGATGGCCAATCAAGGACATTCAGACACTTGTCATGAAGTCAGTCCAGAATTGCCTTGACTGTATGCTACAGGGCATTGTCATGCTCAAAGGTGCACTTTTACCCCAGTCCTAGGTAGGTAATGTGCACTGTGATGCAGGCTTTCTATAAGTCTCCACATCCCTGCCACTGAGAAGCAACACCATAGCATGATTTTACCACCATCATGCTTCACCACAGGGACGTTATTAGCCAATTGATAGGCAGTGCCTGTTTTTGCCAGATGTAGTGCTTGGGGTTCTGCCCAAAAGGTTAAAAAAATTTCTCATCAGACCTTTAAGTGTCCTTTAAGTGCCTGCAATATGCCTTTTACTCAGGGGTAGTTTCCATCTGGGCACTCTAACATGAAGGCCTGATTAATGGAGTATTTCAGAGATGGTTGTCCTTCTAGCAGTTTCTCACATCTCTGCAGAGTACTTCTGAATCTCAGAGTGATGATTTGGTTCTTGGTCACCTTCCTGACCAAGGCCCTTGTAACCTTAGCTTATACCTCTCTAGCGGTTATGGAGTTTGGCTGGATGCCCTAGGAAGAATCCTGGTGGTTCCATACTTCTTCTATTTCATAATGATGAAGTCCACTGTGCTCTAAGTCTGAATACTTCTCTCAGTCAGAGATTTTAATTTTTGATTTTTACTAAATTAAAAAATAACAAATAAACATGTTTTCACTTTGCCATTATGGATTATTGCATTTGGATTAATGGCAAATGGTAAATTTAATCCAATTTAAATTATATATTTAATACAATAAAATGCTAAAAAATAAAGGGGTCTGAATACTTTCCAATGTATTTTTTCTCCCCTCAATTATGGATTTGTATGCATTTTGAGAAATTAATAAATAACAAGTGTCCTAGTTACATAAAGTAAATGCAATATGCCAATTCTACCATGTCCTTGAAGGTTCCAAGTACTGCTGCTGTGATGATACCCAGGAAGAAGGCAATGATGTTGAGAATTGTGGCAGACCACAACAAGTGGTAAAGGTACACAACGTCTTGGCAACTTCGCACTTCTGTGTACTCATGGTAGCCTCCTCTGGGGTCAACGTGGCTGTCCGAGAGTGCAGAAAAAAGCATTTTAGCATAAGATTCATAAAATTAGTTTGTATCAACAAGACTAATAATATACAGCTACAGAAAAACAGACCTTCATGCAAGAAGAACAATGAAATAAAAAGTCTGCCAGTGCACATCACTCTTAAGAAGAACATAACATGTAACATAAATAACATATGAACCAATTAATACAGGCGCATCTCAAAAAATTTTAATATCATGGAAAAGTTCATTTTTTTCCATAATTTAATTCAAAAAGTGAAACTTTCATATATTCTAGATTCATTACACAAAAAGTGAAATATTTCACGCCTTTTTTGTTTTAATCTTGATGATTATGGCTTACAGCTCATGGAAATCAAAAATTCAGTATCTTAAATATATTAGAATAAAGAATTTATAATACAGAAATATCTACCTTCTGAGAAGTATGTTCATTTATGCACTCAATACTTGGTCAGGGCTCCTTTTGCACAAATCACTGCATCAATCTGGCATAGCATGGAGGCAATCAGCCTGTGGCACTGCTGAGGTGTTATGGAAGCCCAGGTTGCTTTGAAGCAGCCTTCATTTATTAATGTATTGTTGGGTCTAGTGTCTCTCACAGATTCTGGTTCAGGTCAGGGGAGTTGGCTGGCTAATCACGCACAGTAACACCATGGTCAGCAAACCAGTTACTAGTAGTTTTGGCACCGTGGGCAGGTGCCAAGTCCTGCTAGAAAAGGAAATCAGCATCTCCATAAAGCTTGTCAGCAGATGGAATCATGAAGTGCTCTAAAATCTCCAGGTAGACGCTGCATTGACTTTCGACTTGAGAAAACACTGTGGACCAACACCAGCAGATGAGATGGCATCCCAAATCATCACTGACTGTGCAAACTTCACACTGGACTTCAAGCAACTTAGATTCTGTGCCTCTCCACTCTTCCTCCAAACTCTGGGACCCTGATATCCAAATGAAATGCACAATTTACTTTCATCTTCCCCATGACTGTGTGTACTGAACCAGACTGAGAGCTAAGGCTCAGGAAACCTTTGCAGGTATTAGGAGTTAATTAGCTGATTAGAGCTCTTCTCAGGCCGACATTTCTCCATTATAAATTCTTTATTCAAGATTAAAACAAAACAAAAAAAAGGCTTGAAATATTTCACTTTTTGTGTAATGAATCTGGAATCTGGACTGTGCTCCTGCGAACATTCAAAGCTTTAGAAATGGCTTTATACCCTTGCCCAGATCTATGACTTGACACAGTTCCATAGACTTCATGGCTTGGTATTTGGACTAACATGCACTGTGAATTGTGGGAGGGACAGTGGTGGCTTGGCAGTTAAGGCTCTGGGTTACTGATATTGAAGGTCGGGGGATCAAGCCCCAGAACTGCCAGGCTTTAGGTTGCTGATTGGAAGGTCAGGGGTTTGGGCCCCAGCACTGCCAGGCTGCCACTGTTGGGCCCTTGATTGAACTTCCTGACATGCTGGGGTATGCGAAGAAAATAATTTCACTGTGCATATGTATATGTGACAAATAAAAGCTCATTATATATGAAAGTTCCACTTTTTGAATTAAATTATGGGAAAAAAATGAACTTTTCCCACGATATTAAATTTTTTTTTAGATGCACCTGTATATACAACCCCTAAACTTCCATTAGGATGCTAGGCAGCTGCTTGTGAAGTTGAGAGATGAGGCCTGGTTTTCACTTCAGGAAGAAGCACCAGTAAAAAAATCTTTTATCATTTAAAAAATACCATGTTTCCAGGGGTGCAACCTGTACACAGCCACACTGAGTACTTCAACCAAAACAAATCATGGCTTGTCAATGTTGTCGAAGGAGCTAAAAATAAAAACAACCTACTTCCAAACCATGGATGATTTCCTAAATTTTTTCAAAACATCTTTATTCTGAAGTCCCAAAAGAGGATGTTCTCTGAAACATAAGTAAACACAGGCGGTCTTTTCCAACAGAGCTTGAGGCAAAATAAAGCATGCTTAGTGAAAGCTAATATAAACTGTAACATAAGTAAGATAAAGCAAAGATAGCCGTGTTTCACTTAAGAGCTGCCGTGAGAAACAGAGAATAGGCTGAGAGGGCAAAGGTCTCATACATACTTTCCACAGTTGTAGAGGTCACAGCAGTAGCATGTCTTACTCTTCACACGCAGGTTACATGACACACGTGATGCTGTCTGGCAGTGAACCTAAAAAGAGTAAAAGAAATCTGCGTATGTGAATGCTGCATCTCTAGCTAAAAGCAGGTAGTAAGAAGTACACTCATATGCAAATACTTAGGTTATTATGAGATAGAATGAACTCACATCCACATCAAATGCTGTTAAACTGGAGTAGTATTCACATCGACCAGCATAAACAGGTCGGAGGTCCTGCGGGATCACAGAACACCAAAAAAGGGCACATAATAATGGGAAAATAGTGTATACAACCTTTTTGGATTCCTTTTTGGAATATCAGAAATAGAAGAACTCACTATGTGTCTTGCTGCAAAAATGCCGTCCACTATAGCACAACATAATGAAGCCACCACACCAAAGCTGATGAAGACAATGGAAGCTACCAGCTGCAACACAAGACAGGAATTTACTGTGCAGTGCAGTATATTTGCAGTGCATATAGTAGTCTCACTATTTCTTACTATTTGTTCATTTTTATATTCACTCTGCCCAAATACTCCTGTTTTATAGCCACATATGATGCATTTCATTGTTGTTACATAGTAACATCATAGTTTAAATCAACATTCTCTCTGAATAAAGGATGGTCCTGGTTATCAGACTATTGTTTCTGTTGCACAGATTTATCAATTACTCTGTCTTCTGTGTATTTCAGTGTAACTAATAAACACTGTGGTGGCATTAGTTGGTGTAATCTTCTACCTTGCAGTCATGGGTAATTAAGTGTGAAGCCCTTTGTAGAGGATATGATGAGAGTAAATTTGTTCCTTTCTCTGGTGCCCCCTAGTTGGCTCTGTGCCAAGCTCCCCTTGAATGAGCTCTCCTCTCCCTCCGCAGACTCAGAAACAGGGAGGATTCAATTTCACGTCATCCCATTCTTCCTGCAGTGCATGCTGCTCTGCTGGGCTGAGGGACCTGAACACTCCCAATGACATACCACCTACTACAACTGACAGCTCCATGGAACCAGACTAGGCGCAAACATTGTATTGAAAAACACTGCAGGACAATTTTACAAACTACAGTTTTCAAAAATGTAAATGTAATTTTAGTGATCTGCTTATCCCCTTTAGCAGCTCCAACTTCTTCTATTTTTCCAATTCTATTTATACATCGCATTGTGTACATTTAACACTTGCTCCTGGCAGTCCATTATGTCAATTTACTATTTCTTCTGCTCTGCAGTTTTTTCCCCATACATTCCTGCCTCGACTCCTATCCTGCTCCTCTTACACAGAGCTATTTCTGGGTGCATCTCACCAGAGTCCCTGAAACATATTCTAATGTTCAAACTGTTTAACTGAACTGTTCCTCTGTTATAACAGTACAAGTAAGAACATTAACACATTGTTCAAAAACCTGTGGGTTTCTCTGCCCCATTATGGAGGCAATGTGGAATTTCTCATAAAGGAGCAATGCTGTGTCATTGTCATGGTGCAAGAAAATTAGTACGATGCAGAGCAAAATATATATATATAAATAAACACACAAAAAAAACAAAACAAACAAACAAAAAACATGAAGAAAGAATGCAATGGAAAACCTCTTACCATCTGCCTCTTATTCTCAATTAAATGAGCCCCAATGATTCCAAGAAACGAGCCGAAACCAAGCTGAAAATAACAGGATAGATTCTGTTACTGGTTTTTATCACTTGAGTCAGAGATGTATCAGCTTTATATAATCTCACTCATTCATATTTCACACAGTAGCTATTCACTTTTTTCTTCTTCCGAAAAAAAAAATTTACATTGCAGTATTATTAAACAATAAATAACTATTAAACAATTAAGTAGCTCGTTACATATTGATCTGTATTTAAACAAGTATGAAGGTACTTCACCTTGTTAAATGTGCTACGGTCAGTTTATATAGATGGATTTCCTCTCTCTGAGATATGCACAACAAAACAATAGGAACTAATCTTTCTGAGACATCAACATTAAATAGTGATAATTATTATTTATGTAATAATGCTCTTAGTGATGTTAGGTTATTTTAAATACATATAAGTATGATTACATACAATGACTCCAGGATAGTAGCCTCCAACTGTGATGTTCTGTGTCCTTGTGGTGGCAGCCAAGCCAAAAACTAGAATAAGTATAGACACTACAAACAACATTGCAGTCACAGTGATGGACTTTCGCTTCCTCCTCTTGAAAGTCCCTATAAGGATGATAAGTAGGTCAATGGCATGAAAACATGTGAGCTTATCTGATGGCATATGCTGGTTAAGCTTTATCAGGTTGGATTATTTTTTAAGAGCCTAGAACCGAACCCGATACAATCATTTATACACATCAGTGAAAAGCTTTAGTGCGTTTTCATTGTCTCAAATACCACTATTGCCATCAGCCATGCTGATAACTAAAAGCCATATTGATCTTGGAAGCCATTTTGTTTGTATGGTTATTAATTATGAATGACATAAGCCTAATGAATAATGACTTTTTATTTTATTGTTTACAAGATTTAAAAATGTAAACAAAGCATCCAAACATGATCTTCTTGGTTACTGACCTCAGGTTCGCAAATTTAGAGTTCAATGAATTTGAATTGAATGAACACTTGGACTCTTTTTGGTTCAAAGCAGATCACGTTTGCTCTTAATGCAAGGTGTACAGTTAAAACGCAGAGTGCAAGGATTTCATTTGTCAGCAATTTAGCGACCATTAACTTCCACCGCCACACCTACAAGGTTAAACATTTCCCCATAACGAGCACATCAAATAAGAAAGAACACTAGTGTAGATCAATACAATATGTTTGCCCTATATATCGTTACTGTTAGGACTGTAAGGTAAATCGTTAAGCTTGCAAAGGAGAATGTTATTCCTGTACCGTCAATCAAACAATCAAACAATGCACGATTTATAAGCGAGGTCATCGGTAACGGTAATATTCATTCATACACGCAAATGGTGTACAGTGCATTTCTTCGACTACAATAACCGGAAATAAGGTTATATTCGCACAAAATCCAAGCCGTGCAGCAGAACGGCATTGACCTTGCACGTACCCATAGCATCCGACATAGGGATCCCAGCAGCTTGCGCATTCACTCCCGTTGGCATTTTTGGAGGATCTCTAGCATGAACTGCAGTTCTGTTTTAAGACTAAAAATGAAACCCCTTAGTAAGACGATAATTTTTTCGCTCGAACTTAACGAATGAGACACCTTCGCTTTCCGCGGCATTCTCTGACAGCAAACGCGACGCCTGAGCTGTGACAGTACTCCGTTCGGCTCCACCGTCCTAACTCGCTGCCGTCCTCGTGTTTTGGTCCAGAAAACGCAGCCTCCGCGCATGCGCTCTGTGCGCCGTCCACACGCGCGAGCTTTTTCTCTGACAGAAATATCAGGACTAATGTATTTAGCGTAGAAAATTATTTTACCACAGAACAGTGTCCGGTTTCATCTTCTATAAACAGTTTCCTCAACTGGGAGATTTGAGTCATCTGAGTGATTCTGAGTGATTCTCTTACTGAGAATTAGTAAAATCTAAAATTATAAAATATTCAGAAGACATGTTACGGATGAGGTTGATATATATATTATTTATTTTTTTAATATCTATATATAGATTGCAAAATTGTGGTTGAGATTTTATTTTCTATTTCTTATAGTAATTTACTGTCTGTGTTTATATATATATATATATATATATATATATATATATATATATATATATATATATATATATATATATATATATATCCCTTTTTTTCGTTAGTGGCGGCTGAGGACTAAAAATTGTGTAATTTAGCAATAAATAACTAAATAAACAATTCTGATCAATAATAGGCCTACACAATACAGCAATAAAGCAGTTTCTGTTTGGGTGTCCTTAGCTAAAAAAACAAAAACAAAACAACAACAACAACAAAAAAACCCAACAACAACTAAACATGACTGTGTGATTTGTGGTTAAAAATAAAGGGGTTCTCAGACTTTTTGCAGACAGGTACGTCTTTAACCGTAAAAAGAAATCCATCTACCCCTAAACACTGATATATTTTATTAACATAGTCCAACTATTCAGTTAACATGCACATTATTTAAGCATCACATGTGTACTACATTACATGTGTATATATATATATATATATATATATATATATATATATATATATATATATATATATATATATAACCTTTTACTGACGGAGGATATAAAGCCATGCATGTTGAGTATGGCAACTGAATCAGGAGAAAATCATTCTGAAAATAAAAGACGTGGCCATGTCAGCCCGAACAGTGCATCACCGCTCTGTCATCATGGCACGTGATATGGAAAAGAGCACGGATATAACTTCAGATTTTTTTCTCTTGCGCTGGATGAGTCTACACACACACACACACACACACACGCAGACGCACGCACAGACCCTCCCCCAACCCCCCCCCCCCCGTGTGTGTGTGTGTGTGTGTGTGTTTTTTTGTTTGTTTGTTTGTTTTTTCAGTAGTAATATAGGCTATTAGTTTTTGCAATGGCTCTTTCGAAAAACAAAAATGAAAAAATGACTAAAAATGAAAAAATGGTTATTTGGTGAAAAAAAAAGGTTCCCGACCCCTGTTCTATGGCATTCGTCCAAATAACTTCTTACTGGGACCTTTCTTTTCAAAAGTGTACACATGGCTTGGAATAATTCAGCATCTATCCAGCGACAAAGTGTCTAGCTTGCTTGGTTTTCCCCACTCATAGTGAATTTTAAATGTTGCATTTATAATGATTCTTGTTCTTCTAATAGCAACCTTGTACTGTATAGTGAATTCCGACTGTTTTTAAGAATCTTAAACAACTTTTATTTATTTATTTATTATTTTTGCTAACAAGCAATACAAAATGTAGGCTATTACGTTACTCTTCTGTCCACTTCTGGGCAGTGAGACTGGACAAAAATCTGTGAACACTATGTGCCATACAATCTGATAGGCCTATTAGACACTGACTCTGACAAAATGTGCCTTGGTGATAAAGTTTGTCTTAATATCATTTCATGCATAATTTTACAGCTATTTAGCAGTTTAGATGGGGAATGGGTGCAGTAGTCTTGTCTTGCTCGGTTTGTAAACATTATTCAAGAGCCCCACACAGTGGACAACTGGAGTATTGGCGTCTCCAATGTGTCCCTGCAGGTCTACAAAACATATTGCACCAATCGCTATTAAAAACTACTCTTACTGTTCCATATATGGTATTAAACACAACAATTTAAGGTTGTATAGTCCTAAATTAAGGGCTTGGTATTACCATTTATCCGATTGCACCGACAAATTGACAAATAAATTTGCAAATAAATTCATACTTTAGAAAAGTCTATAAATAGCCCACAAGAAGGTTAATCAGACCACCAGTCTGCATTTACACACCTACTGCATTAAGTCAGAGAATGCTCTATAGACTTCATTAATTTACAGTGCCCTCCACTAATATTGGCACCCTTTGTAAATATAAGTAAAGAAGGCTGTGAAAAATTGTCTTTATTGTTGAATCTTTTTATCATTTGTTCAGAAAATTCACAAAAAAATTCTGCTCTCCTGGTTATCAAATAATTGCAAACACAACACAGGTTCATCCAAAAAAAATCTTTCTTAAATATAGGTGTGCAACAATTATTGGCACCCCTATGAATTCATATGAGACAAATATATTTGGGGTATAAATATGAGGTAACACATAGGCCAAATTCCCTTAGTCATTCATAACAATGGGTAAGACCAAGGAATATAGCTATGATGTACGGCAAAAGGTTATTGAGCTTCACAAAATGGGAATGGCTATAAGAAAATAGCAACTAGTGGCTATAACAAAATAGCAAATAGTTAACTGGAAATGTTATGAAACAACCTAGAAGAGGACGTGTGGTTTGAAGAGGATGGTTCGAGTGGCCAAAAATCTCCAAGGATCACAGCTGGAGAATTGCAGAAGTTACTTGCATCCTGGGGTCAGAAAGTCTCCAAAACTACAATCTGAAGTCACCTACATCACCACAAGTTGTTTGGAAGGGTTTCAAGAAAAAAGCCTCTACTCTCATCAAAAAACAAACTCAAGCATCTTCAGATTGCCAGAGACTACTGGAACCTCAAATGGGATCGGGTTCTATGGTCAGATGAAACCAAAATAGAGCTTTTTGACAATAAACACCAGAGGTGGTTTTGGCGCACACAGAGGTAGCCATATGGAAAAGTACCTCATGCCCACAGTTAAATATGGTGGTGGCTCTTTAATGTTTTGGGGTTGTTTTTCTGCCAGAGGACCTGGACATTTTGTTAGGATACATGGCATCGTGGACTATCAAATATTAACAGATATTAAATGAAAACCTGACTGCCTCTGCCAGAAAGCTTAAAATAGACCATGGTTGGATCTTCCAGCAGGACAGTGATCCAAAACATATACTTAAATGAACACAAAAATGGTTTACTGACCACAAAATCAAGGTCCTGCCATAGCCATCCCAGTCCCCTGACTTGAAACACACAGAAAACCTGTGAGGTGAATTGAAGAAGAGAGTCCACCAGCGTGGACCTCGAAATTTGAAGGATCTGGAGAGATTCTGTATGGAGGAATGATCTCAGATCCCTTGCCATGTATTCTCCAACCACAACAGGCATTATAGGAGAAGACTCTGAGCTGTTATTTTGGCAAAGGGAGATAGTACAAAGTAGTGACTAAAAGGGTGCCAATAATTTTTGCAAACAATCATAACAATTTGTTATGTTTAACAAAGTTATATATTTTTGATAAACTTGTGTTTTGTTTGCAATTTTTGTGAATTTTCTGAACAAAAGATCAAAAGGTTAAACAATAAAGACAATTTTTCCACAGCCTTCTTTGCTCATATTTACCAAGGGTGTCAATATTCGTGGAGGGCACTGTACATGTTCTATTTTATATATAGTTTATGCATTGAGTCCATTCCATTGAAAGTTCACTCAGCGTGTGTGTGTGTGTGTGTGTGTGTGCATGATCCTACGTGCTCTTCATAAATAAATACGCGGGAGAAAAAAAAGAAGAACAAATTTTCCATGACGACATTTCCATTCATGTAAAAAAAAACAAAAAAACAACAGCGGGTTCACACAAGCTAACAGAGTACAACGTGACTGGGATACAAATATTTAAACTGTTGACAAGTAGCGCAATTTATTATAATCAACAGGGGCCACAACTTTCCTCAGTCTAGAGTGGGAAGATCCTGGAGGCTTCTGTGTGTGCTATGTGTCAATATATGACTGGGAAAAGGGGACAAATATAATTTAGATGTTCATTATGGAAATTATGGCCTATCAAGCAACTTTAAGAACAGCAGAGGTGTTGTCAAACCGCGCGTTTAGATGAGGGCAGAATCAGGGATTGTGGCTGTGTCTCATTTCAGACTGAGAGTGTACTGTGCGTGTCCAGAATAGCATATATAAAACAGAGTGGCCCTCACTTCAGCCAAAAAGCTCTTCGGGGATTTAAAAAAAAAAAAAAAAAAAACCCTCCTCCACCTTCTCCCCCACCCCCGACTTTCTCCCTGCAGTTTATACCTCATTCACTAGGATGCTGGCCCTGTAGCAGGGAGCTTCTCCGTGTGCGCTGTCCGTCGTGAGAGGAAAAACTAAATGAAATCAAAGAAAACATTTAACGTTTAATTTGAGCCAAATTATCCCGCCGTTCAGTGTCAATGCGACGTTTCGGTTTCCGGCGTACAAGACCTACTTTTGGGTACCGTGAAGATTAATTGTAACATTTGCTATTTTTTCCCCCTTTTCCATTGTAAAAGTTGTACATTTTGGGGCTTTTTTCCCCCCTCTTTTTTCGCCTTGGCTCAAACTTTATTTTGGTGGACTAAAATATATTTTAAGATTTTAAGTCGTGTTCTCTTCCACTGTGCAAGTTGTAACTTTTTCCCCCCCCTTCACTTCACTTCACTTCTTTGGCTTGTCCTGAACTTTATTTCGGCGGGTCTGAACAGCGCGTTAGTGGCTTTGGGCCGCTCGTGTATGTGATTGGTTTAACAAGTGCCTTTGTTCTCCAGCGAAGGGAGCATGGCAGCCGAGAACACTGCGGGCGGAGCTGAGGAGCTGCAGCTCGAACCATCAGCACCAAAAGCGGTAAGCAAACACACTCCACCAACATGCTGCATCTTTGCCATTTTGGGTCATGAGCAGTGATGGAAAAATGTTCATCCTTTATTTTACATCAGCACTGAGCCAAGTTCTGTCTGTCTTTGACAGAAGACAAGCACTCAAATGCTTTTTTACTTTTAATGGGTCCTCCCTATTCTCTTAATCGGTTTGATAAGGATAGTTTATAACTCCAGCCGCATTCATCATTTACAGCCGCTCTAGTCTAGATGTCATAGGTTTACTTGATTGATAAGGCAAGAGAGAAAATAAAGTTTCTCCATGGGGGTTTGAGGCGCCTTTGCAGTGGTCAGATGGAGGTCTCAGTGTGTGCTGTGACTCTGTTCTGAGAACGAAAGTGCTGAGAACATCTGGACAGAGAATGACCCTGCTCTCCTTTGCAGCTGGGGGGACATTAACCCCCCCCCCCATCCTCCCACCCCAATGAGGGTCTTAGGAGTCAGCAGTGCTTCTCTTTTCTGCTTTCAGTCACATTCACAAGAACATTGCACTGAAATTGTGAATGAAAATTTCACACAGTGGGAAGGATGTGCCAGTTCACTTTGCTTCATTACCTAACTGCCTTATTATTCACTCTTTCCCCAGTCTTTTGCAAGGATTTAATTTAGTGCAGGTGCATGCAACAATATGATGTAGTGTAATATTGGATTGGATTTATATTTCTGGGGCTTGATTGTTGTGCTTCAGAAAACAATTCTGCTGAATGTAACTGAGCTGGTTAATTTGTTTAAAAAAAAAGTATGTACTTTAGTTTGTACTTTTATTCCCATATTAGCGTGCCGGGTCACTGCACAAACACTGCCATGGGCTGGCTGAATCCTTGGAGGTTGAGCAAGAAGGGCTGGTGGAGCACCAGCCTCTGGAGCAGGACGACCTCAACTTTGAGAGATGGAAGCCCAAGCCAAAGCCTAAGAGGACACTGCATGAAAAGATAGATGACCTGAAAACATACCTGTGGAACCCTGAAACCAAGGAGTTTATGGGGCGATCAGGAAAGAGCTGGAGTGAGTAGAATGTAGAATGTGTGAATGAGTGTGTGAATCTGTTTAATGACCCAAGTGGCAAAACAATGAGCACTTGTTTTAGTGAGTGTGTTTGGAGCTCACCTCCATATTAAGCTTGGGTTGGAAACAAAAGGCTTTAATTAGCAACGTTCTGTGTCTGTCTAACAAGCAAAGGCAAGTGAGTGCACAGATTATTATTTTTGCTATTTATTTTTGCATTGGCTTTTGGGTCAGGATGAGACAAGAGGGGATTTTGAACTATGTCTCTCTCATCCATGCCACTGCACACTCTGCTAAGAAAGCAAGTGCATATGCGTGTACATGTGTCACTGTGTGGGTCTGAACTAAGTGTTTACATAGGTGCACAGATAGCTTGGAGAAATCTGGACAAAAACAGACTGCCTGGGGAATGGTTCACGACGGGAGAGCAACTGTCGCAGTCCGCTTGCTGGCCAGGAATCACATTCCTATTCTCAAAAACCCATCAAATTCTAGAAAAGAATACACTCTCATGTCCCTAGTGCACCATAGCTTTGCATTGTGCTTGTCTCCCAGGAACTCTGCCGCGCCTATGAATAAGATTAAAGCAGACTTTTTTTGGCAACTGTCACTTCCTATGGAGGTTTGCCGAGACAGTGATGGTAGACCAACAACACACTGAATCCCTGTTGGTTTGGCAGTCCAAATGACATGAAATTCCCATAGATAAAATGAATAATCACAGGAGTGCTCCTGTCTAGTGCCAATGTAGTATAGTATCTTTTAAACCATACTGACCCGACTGAAATAGGCTTGGTTTCATTAGCAGAACGTTTCAGGAGCAGATAAAATGGACTAGTCTGGCAAAGCTGCGTGAGCAGGGGAGGGGCCCCCCTCAGTCTATGAAGTGAATCTTGTGAAAGGAGAGTGTAGAAGAGTGTGTAGAGGCCTCACAATGCCAGAGTGGGGTGATCGGGCTCCTTGGAGCCGCTGGTGGCTCTGGATGGTGGCTAAAAAGCGTCACTCTGATGGCAACCGGAGGTTCACTGTGTTCCTGAGTAAGGGGACAGCTGGGAGAATTCTCACTGAGCTTGAACAGAAAGGCCATTGTGGCTCAGGGACACAAGGCTGGCTGCAGCTAGGCTCTGTAAAAATGCCTGTGCAGCAAAAGCCATTTCATTTAGTCTTCGTTTGATCCTGTTCAGACCCTTAATTGGAAATTAAAATATAAACACAATAGCCACAGTCTGTTTCCATTCAAACTCATTTGCTCAGTGTGCAAATACTGCCCAAGCTCCAGACATGCAAGCAGCATGAATGAAAATAGTGCACAGTCAGGTAGATAGCTAATTTGCTTAATTGTGTCTTTACCTGATTCAGGTGATTACATACACAAAAATAAACCACGATATAAATCCAACAAATTTCTAACCATTAAATTAAATATGTATATGTAACTGCTGAAATTCCATCCTACTGACACAACATCTTACACATAACAATTTATTTCTCCTCTGTTTTTTTTGTTTCATTTCAGGCCTCATTCTTTTTTTCTACTCTGCATTGTACATTTTCCTGGCAGCCATGTTTGCTGGCTGTATGTGCTGTCTCATGTGGTCCATCAGTCCTTATGCTCCGACCTACAATGACCGGGTGATGCCTCCAGGTATAAATCTTATACTTTTAAAATTTTGAAAATCACATCCATATGGACCAAGTATGACTTTAGATCAGTTCACAAATTTATAGCCAGGGACCCATTTTAGTGTAAAGAAATAGATAAATGCAAAACCTGTATCAGTAATAAAAAAATAATATTCATAAAATAATTATTTTATTAACGTAATCCAAGTACATTAGGCTAATATGTACCATTATATTTCTTTTTGGATCAATTGTAGTTGTTTATTTCTGAACTTTCTGTCCAAAGAACCCAAATCTGCTCACCATGTTAAAGTGTAGAATTGACGATTTAAAGGTCGACTAAAATGCATTAAAATAGATATCATTATAATTACTTGGAAGTTTTTGAACCTTAAGTTAGAAAGTAGGAAGAAACACATCAAGTTGACTTGCATAATTTTAATCCAATTTAAGTGACAAACCAAGTAAGCTAATAAATGATACCACTTTATTGACCTCAGAAGGCAAATTCATCTTACAGGAAGCTACAAATAAGGCAAAGATATAGGCTTAGCATGAAATAATAACCTAAATAACTAAATTATAATTTAATAGTAGTTGATTGTGAGCTTCAATATCATCACATTATTGAAAGAAATAAAAAACAAAAACAAAAAATACTGCCTTAGATAACCATGCACACAACTCTGTTTTGTTGATAAATGTTTTGCACAACATGAACGTGATATTTGGATTTATTATTATAACAGTTTATCAATTAAACTGCCAGTTTATTTTTAGTATTAATTTGATTTTGTAATAATAATAATATCAGTACATAGAGAAAGGGTATCAAAATGGTTGTTAATGATCTCTGGTTTAGTTACATCAATACTTTATTCTCTTTGCATGAAAAGAAAATCTTAGCAGCTACTCAAGTCTTTTAGATATTTGTTTGTATAAAATATGCATTTTAATTTAATTAGAATTTTTTTTATCCAAACCGACAGGGATGACGATGCTGCCACAAGTAGATGTTGTCCATGGATTTGAAATCACCTTCAATGCATCTGATCGTAGCTCGTGGAAGAAATATGCTAGAGCACTGGAGTCTCAACTTAAACGTGAGTGTTGTCTAAAAGGTGCTTTTGATGAAGTGAAGTCGTTTGCTTTGTCTTCTCTAAAGTATGCATATACAAATCTCCCTCCCTGTATGCCATTCTTTATTGTGGCGACTTTGCCCAACTTTAGAGAAACAGAGGAAGGGGAATCCCTTTTGTACGCTAAGCACAGTCACACTATGCTACTTGGGCCCCACTTTTGTGCTGATCCTTTAGACTGAGGGGCCTGATAGGGTGTTTTGTCATTGTGTGGTTTATTTAATGCTTCTCTCACTCTCTCTGTCTCTCTCTCTCCCTCCCCCCCTCCCTCCCTCCACCCCCCTTGCTTCCTGCACTGAATCACTCCAGCCTATGATGACACACTTCAGAAAAGGCGTAACATTGAATGCAAGATGGGCACATACTTCTTACAGGACAGCCTGGAGGAGAGTGCTGAGAGAAAAGCATGTCAGTTTAAGAGGTCATCACTGGGGCCATGCTCAGGCATTGAGCAAAAAGACTTTGGCTACGCTCATGGAAAGCCTTGCATCCTCCTCAAAATGAACCGAGTGAGTGCGTAATTAAAGATAGAAAAACTGATTTTTAAGAAATGACAATCATTAAAGAAAGAAATTGAATAGAAGAATATGTAAGAAATAACTAGACTAGAATAATTCTAATTATTTCTTGTACCTTGAGCCACATCTTGTTCTTAAAATGAAGAACCACTAAAACAATTCACACTGTATTCCAATTGGGGTGTTTGTATTGTGATTGTGTACCAATTTGAATAAGTGGATGGTTGGCATTTATTTAAAATGGGTCTTTTCTTGCTTTTATTTACTCCTATTATCGTGTAGATTCTTGGCTATCTACCAGGTCAAGGTACTCCAGTGAATGTGACATGTGCCGTTAAAGTAAGTAACGTATTAAGATAGTGAGCTGCAATTTTGGTGGGATTTTATACATCTTAGCTCTTGAGCATTCAGTGTGCATTGAGAACATGCACTGATTGGTATGAATACAGTCCTAATCTTTAAATTTCCTACTGTCTCTCTAGAAAGGGACGCCTGAGGAGCTTGGAGAAGTAGAATTCTATCCAAAAAATATTTTTGACTTGATGTACTATCCTTATTATGGGAAGCTCAGGCATGTAAGTGACCACGCAATAATAAATTAACCTAATTATTAAAATTTTTTTTTTGTGAAATACAAAGGCATTTTCAGCTTTAAATTTAATTAACAATCAGAATAACCAGAAAAGATAACCTTGTGATTATGAATATAATGATTTCAAAATGTAATAACATGATTTTTAACCTCTTTTAAATTGTTGTGTACAGGTAAACTACACTTCTCCTCTGGTGGCTGTTCGCTTTCCCAATCTCCAGCAGGATGCTCATCTACATGTGCAATGTAAGCTCAATGGCAAGGGGATAATCAATGATTCACCAACCGACCGCTTCCTCGGTAGTGTGTCTTTTAATCTACAAGTTGGTGCTTAGTCTGGAAGAAGGAATACAGAGGGGCTAAACAAACTGCTCAGTGTACGTTATGGTTAAAATAGAAAAATATACCGTCTTTACCCATTTTCCTGCCACTGCACCTTTCACTTGTGTTTAGCACATACATGCTTACAAACAAAATGCCCCAGTAGGCTACTAAGAAGAGCAAACATTGCAGTATATGTTATTTAGAATAGTGTAGGAGCATAAATTGTGTTTATTTTCATCATACATTAATATTTGCTACTTTAAGTGGGAAAAAAATCACAAATTTAGGTTTTGAGCCAAACCTGTTCAAATGTAGATATACACTGTACAGTAAAGAGGGTCAGTATTGGGTTTTCGGTGAGTTTACTAAAACATCTCTATCTAAAGTCAATTGTATGTTTGCTTTTTTTGTACAAATCAAGAGATGTTTAGCTCTTAATCCATACAAGTGATTAATTGTTTAACAATCACTTTTTTATGAATACATAAATAAAAAAAAGAGGCAAAAAGAAAATTGGTAGTTTACTATACCAAGATTTGGTTTACTGGTCAATTCCAAAATTACAATATGGTCAATTATTCTCCAAAAAAAAAAGATTTTTTTGTGACAAATACGCACATACATTGTAGTCCAAGAAAGAACGAGTATTTAACGTTATTTATACAATTGGCAGCCAGTTTGAACCAATTTTAACTGCAAAAGTCTTCTTGTAGAATATCTAGCTCAATTATACAATATATTCAAGATGATTTTTCTCTCCTCAGTTATGTGTTTGTTAAACAATTATTCAAGCTTAAATGGCCTTAATTTGCAAAAAAAATAAATAAAATAAAAATAAAAAAAATTAATGCCATTAAATCATTTTATATTTTAACGGATTTCTTTACATATCATGAACTAAACAAATTTTGTCTATTAGTAAATTTGTATTTTCCTAAAAAGTGGAATGAAGTTTATCAGATATTATGCAAAATTCTTTTCTTGTTGGATTCACACTGAAACATAATATGAAACCCCTTCACAGCATTTTACATGATTCCATATACAGAATCACACACTACAAACTCACTCTAAGGTGAAAAATACTATACTTGTTTGGTTCTCTGTGAGAAGGATATCAACAGTATTATTTATTAATTGTATTTGCATAATTGACATGGTACAATTAGTTATTAACTGTGATGGCTAGATGGAAAGTGTAAATTCTTTGTTGGTGGTTCTTTGAGCGCAGTGAAAAACCGCACAAGAGTGTTTCCACCTCATGTTTTTAAAAAGCACTCCTAATGTTCTAGACATAAAAATAAAGATGGACCAGATTTAACCAAATGAAGTGTGTGTTTATTTGATATATCAGAAAAAAACAACATGGAAGCAAAAGCTTGGCTACTTGAGCTTTAGAAATTTTCCCGTTCATTTTTGGCATCTAAAATGTATATTCATGTATATAAATGCATATACAGTGCCCTCCACTAATGTTGGCATCCTTGGTAAATATGAGCAAAGAAGGCTGTGAAAATTTGTCTTTATTTTTTAAACTCTTGATCTTTTGTTAAAAAATTCACAAAAATACTCTGCTCTCATGGATATCAAACAATTGCAGACACAACACAGGTTTATACAAAAAATATATTTGTTAAATATGTGTGTGCAACAATTATTATAGACTTTGTGCTACCTCCCTTTGCCAAGATAACAGATTCAACCATGGCCCATTTTAAGCTTTCTGGCAGAGGCAGTCAGGTTTTCATTTAATATCTGCTGATAGAATCCATGATGCCATGTATCCTAACAAAATGTCCAGGTCCTCTGGCAGAAAAATAGCCCCAAAACATTAAAGAGCCACCACCATATTTAATCGTAGTCATGATGTACTTTTCCATATGGCTACCTCTCTGTGTACCAAAACCACCTGTGGTGTTTATTGCCGAAAAGCTCTATTTTGGTTTCATCTGACCATAGAACCCGATCCCATTTGAGGTTCCAGTAGTGTCTGGCAAACTGAAGATGCTTGAGTTTGTTTTTGGATGAGATTAGAGGCTTGAAACCCTTCCAAATACCTTGTGGTGATGTAGGTGACTTCGGATTGTAGTTTTGGAGACTTTCTGACCCCAAGACCCAACTAACTTCTGCAAGTCTCCAGCTGTGATCCTTGGACATTTTTTGGCCACTCGAACCATCCTCTTCACAGTACGTTGAGACAATATAGACACACGTCCGATTCCAGGTTGATTCATAACACTTCCAGTTGACTGGAACTTCTTAATTATTGCCCTGATGGTGGAAATGGACATTTTCAATGCTTGTGCTATTTTCTTATAGACACTTCCCATTTTGTGAAGCTCAACAATTTTTTGCTGCACATCACAGTTATATTCTTACCCATTGTTATGAATGACTAAGGAGTGCTTCTCAATACTCAAATTGATGTTTCCTCGTTTCCTCACTCCCCCATCCTGTGACCCAGAAATTGATCGTCGTCAACCATCTTGAAGGACATATCAATTCTCTAATTGCACCACAAGGAGGCGAGGAACAAGGAATGAGGAAGCTTCCAGAGGAGCTAGGAGTGAGGACACCGAGGTATGGAAGTGTTTCTTGTCGAAAAACCTGACGCACGTCAGGGTGGCAGAGTAGACTTGACGCCGCTTCACTGCTGAAGCATCCGATGTATAATTTTAGCGGTGCAGAGTTTACAGAGATTACAAACTGTGGTTTTATCATCATTCCACACAAGAGAGACACTTTACAGACAGCATGAAATCCCTGTTTTCCCACCCTCTTTTGATTGACAGGATATAATCGGCCCTGATCATTGGATATATTTAAAAATAACCTTTTTCTGCTGATACTGATTATCGGCACATCTCTATAATGAAATATGCTTACAATGAGTATTGTCATTAATACATGTTTGGATATGCAAAGCTGCACAAAAGATGTGATACTTTGTGTATTGTTCATTGTTGAAAACCCCAGACATTTCACATACTATCAGTGCATTTAATGACAGATCCCTGAAGCACAGTGAGGTAACCCATCTGAGCAGTCATTAATTGATGTTGCTTTGAAGTGAGGGAGCAAGGACTTTCTATTTGATTTGCTTTGATTCCTCTCGCCCCACATCCTTTCCTCACATGGATCCTAAGGGGGTGGAGCTAAAATGCAGCAAAAGGAAATGAGGATGTACAAATAAATGAGAAGCACCCAGGGGACTTGGCCTGTTACCTCATTTATACCCATGTGAAACAGGAAGTCATGGTTGACTAGTTTCCTGCTCCTAGTGACCAAGGTGCACTTTATTTTTTTTTTTAAGTATTAATGGGAATATACTTCAAATTCATGTTTCTCATATGAATTCATAGGAGCACCAGTAATTGTTGCACACCTATATTTAACTTTTTTTTGGAAAACCTGTAGTTTTTGTTTGATATTCATATTGGTAATAGTGGTATTGATTTTTTTTTCCTTTCAAAAGATCAAAAGGTTAAACAAGAGTTTTTCACACCCTTCTTTTCCCATATTTTGCTCAGGTGTTGATAATGAGGGCATCATAGATGTTTCAAATTCTGCTGGCAAAAAAATGATCACCCTCTATAAACATTCATTTTTAATAAGTTGTAAATTTTTAAAGTCAGATTGTTTCATTACCAGTTTAATACAGTCACTCTAGGTCAATCTAGATGAGCTGCAACTTTAAAAAGCTTGAGCTGGATTAGTAGTATTCATGATGCACAACACTGTAGACCAAGATACCAAAATCAGGCATTTTATTGAAGCTTTTTCCAGTGAAGGTAAGGAACAATGAAAATAGCAGTTTTTAAGGTGTGACTGCAATCGTGTTGGAATTTAGATTCACAAAATCACAAGTTTGACAGTTGGCATTAGACTGGCACAAATAAAAAAGGCCCACAGCCAGATGGAATGAGCATTGACTTTGTATGAAGGCTAAAGTGGTCAAATAAATTTATCAAGTGCTTCTACATAACTGCGCCAGTTGATTGCATTTAACTGTTCCAACAGGGAAGCCAGCAGGTTGAGACAAGTTACAAATACCCACTGCAAATATTAGGGTCCCTTTTTCATGCAAAGTACCAAATTTTCTTTAAACAAACAAACACCCCACACACCTCATGTGATCCATGTTCAAGTTGTACAGAACTTCAATTAGTCATTTACAATCAAGGGACTAGCCAAAAAGGGATACAGCACAGAATCATCATGTAGGTCTGATGTGAGGGAAGGGGGACCCTTTTAAAACTATCCTCATGCATTTGAAACATTTAGTGAAAGGCCAGGGATTAATTTGACAGAATCCAACTCAGCAATGTTGTAGCAGCTTGGCACACTGCCTCTTCTGAATGGGAAGAACAGTCAGCAAAATAAGTAATTTAACACAGGCAGCAAACAAGTGAGAACTTCACAGAAGCAGTAAGCACTTAGATTGGAGGAGTAAAAACTAAAATTAGATAGAACATGGGATGAACAGGTTGCAGAGCATGGGAGAAGATCGAGATTATAGGCAAGCACTGAACAGCATGGTTTTGGGGGGTATACAGACTGGTACCCAGTGTGGCTCTTCTGACTAATCAGTTAAGATGAGCACAAGGAAGATTAGGAAGCCAAGAGCCATGCAGACAGCAGTCAGAACAAAAGCTTAAATCAGCATCCAGAAAGCACTCCTCCACTGCCGAGGAAAGAGATTTAAAAAAAAAAAAAAAAAAAAAAAAAAAAAAAAAAAAAAAGTTAGTTATGGAACAAGTCACCCAAAATAAAAATGGGAAAAAAGTGGCTTAAGGGAAAAAAAATTTGAGCTCTTCTGTATTGCACTTAAAATGTCTTACATTACAATGTTCACATTATAGGTGGGACAAAGACCAAAGAGAATTTAAATTCACAATTGTGTACAATATGCATTGTAGTGTAAGCAGTTAAATTGAGCATAATTTAGCTGAACTGTTCATAGCTAGTAACTCTGCTTCTGTGCCGTCCAATAAGATAGGCCACCAAGACAAGAAGGACAAGAACAATGAGGGCAACTCCGACTGCAATAGGCACTATGAAGTTTTCTGCCTCATCAGCCTTGCAATCTTCAGCTGAGGAAGAGAGCATGCATGTGAGAAGAGTGATTACTTATTTACAGAATGGTTAAAGTACAGTAAACATTAGAATTTAGACTGCAACATGTTTTAAAGGCACATGTTTAGAACATGCTAGGAAGTAATTTAAATAGAAAAGACCAGCCATTTCAATGACAGAGTGCCAGAATTTATTAAATTTTATGCCAGGAGGCAGAATTCCCTTTTCATTAAGTTAGTGTGTAAAAAAAAAAAGGAGAAAAAAAGAAAGCAAGCTTGAAATTGACAGATCAATCCATCTTTATTGAGCTCAGCTGCACCTTCATTAAGCAAGGCATGAACCTAAGTGACCAATCAACTCCAAACTGATCAGACATGTGAATTAGTTAAGCATAAACAGCTGTTTACAGGTGGGGGGAATGATTCTCAGCAACATCCAACCTAATGCAGAACAAAGACATGGAATGAGCAACATGAATGCAGATTTATATTAAAAAAAAAACAAAACTACAGGATAGACAAAACATACACAAGCATTCATAATGACACCTATTCACCTTTGCTCATGCCATAGCATGCAGTTGTTCAAAATGCTGCTTTACAAAAGATGTTCCAACCCAAAGTTCTAGTTGTACAATAAAATGAGCCAAATGAAAACTATAGTCAAGATACCCACACAGATCACATGCACTTATTCCCAGAAGTCTGAAAATTACTTTTAACACTTCATTGAAAACCTTCCTGCTGTATTAAAATAACCCTGCATATGTAGACAGCCAGTTAAACGAGTGCATGCAGTTAGTTTAATTTCCTTTCAGTAAGTGGAAGAAAACTGCACTTAAAGCTTAAACCTGACACCTATTCAGCATGTCGTCAACTTGCGAAACTGCCAGAGCTTCAGGTTGGGACAAAATTCAAGCAACACATTAAGAACCAATCTGGCAGCAAAAGCAATTCAGATGTGCAATAGGCAGCAAGTATTCCTCTCCACTCAGTTTTGGTTGTTTTATCTACAGAGTGTAACTGACAAAGCAATGCCATCCCTTTTTGAAACGCTTATTTTAAAACTGAACAATCTCTGAAAAGGTAATGACATGTAACTGAACTGTGCAATTTTAATCCCCACTGCACCAATCAAACCACAAACATCCCCCAATCAACCCAAAAATTTATATCTTATGGCCTTTGTTGTAGGCAATAAGAAACATACTAAATTTAGTCACTAGAGCAGAAGCAAGTGTAAGGTCTTATAGAAAGCTATGAAAGTATGGAATTGCCCCATCAGTATATTGGCTAGTCACCCTAAGCACAGGGGAACATGTCAATCATAGGACTTAAGAGCACCAGTTGTAGAAGGTGGATAAAGTACAACCTTTCAATTGCTTCCAATACTAAGGAAAAGGGGGAGGGGGTTAGGGGAGAAAAAAACAAACAAAAAAAAAAAGCACACAAGGGGATAACAGCATTACCAGGGCCCATGATTCTGGAACAGATGCACAGATCACACTTCAGATTTTAGTTCAGAGTTCAAGGAGCTGCCAAATTAGTCATTACTTTAAACAATGGAAAATTGACAGTGAGGCTCTAGCCAAATGAAAAGGTTAACAGTTGCAGTGGCCCAGGATCATGTTAGCTAACTGGAATGAAATGTGGTATGATTTGTGATTCAGGAGGTCATTACAGGGTCTGATATCCAACATATGTCTTTCGTCGACCAATCACATATGCAATCACTACAATGAGAATCAAGACAGCCAGAGCTGCGCCAACAATGATTGGGATTAAGAGGCTGGTGTCATCCACTGAGCATTCATGGGCTGCAAGCAGAGAAAAGATACACAATAAGGCTGCAATTTCACATCAGCATAGGAACCAAACATTCAGTCACAAGCATGGCAAACTTGATTAAAATGGGATATCCCTGCACAGTCATGATTTGAAGTTTTTTTTTTTTAAAGAGCTTTAAACAAGTTTTTATAAAAGGCTGAATCTTACCTGTGTTGAATTGGTCATTCATGACTCCAAATGGCTGAACTTGGAGCTCAAACGTATTCAAAATAAGGTTCTCTGTGATGTTGAAGCTCTGCTCCTTTTTGCACATGTATGAGCTCCCCAGTGATGCCTCCCATAGAGATAAGTTAGAACTGCCATCCTTGAAGGACACACCTGTGACCAAGGTCAGATTTGCAAGAAAATCATTGCAGTCAAAGTCACTGGAGGAAAATGCACCAATAATTACACATTGAAGTTTACTTACCACTTCCAGCCAACACAGTCAAGGTCAAAGCACTCAAGAAGAATTTGCTTGTTTGCTACAAGAAATCATAAAGGTCAACAAGATTTGGGTGGATCAATGGGACATCAATGTCCTTGAAAGTGTCAGGAGTGGTTGACAAGCTTTAAGCCCAAAGGGATAGCAATGTGAATGTACAAAATGTAAGGTTTATAAAGCTAAACAGCCCCTGATCCAGATGTATATAAACAATTACTTACATTGGTGAAGATGAACTGGACAATAGTTGTGTCTGCTCTCAGCATAAGTGTAGAGTCATTGTTTCCACAAGTTCCATTGGTTGTAGTCACATTTGGGTCGAGATTTATTGTCTGAAAACTGTCTCCCTGAGTGGAGACACAGTAAGATTTAAGACATAAGACCATTCATAAGAGAATGACAACTCATACTTTAATAGCTAGTAAGTTAATAGCACATAACCACCCTATACACATACCATTCTGAAGCTAAACTGCAAACCCATCCTTGCCATCAGACACGCAGAGGAGTTCCACTCAGCCCGGACGACATAATCTCCAACCTTCGGCAGTGGGATAGTCGTAGGAGCGGAGGCCGTCGTAGAGTTGGTGGGCAGCGGGGTCGTTGTGGAGTTGGTGGGCAGCGGGGTCGGAAGAGCTGTTGTGGAGTTGGTGGGCAGCGGGGTCGGAAGAGCTGTTGTGGAGTTGGTGGGCAGCGGGGTCGGAAGAGCTGTTGTGGAGTTGGTGGGCAGCGGGGTCGGAAGAGCTGTTGTGGAGTTGGTGGGCAGCGGGGTCGGAAGAGCTGTTGTGGAGTTGGTGGGCAGCGGGGTCGGAAGAGCTGTTGTGGAGTTGGTGGGCAGCGGGGTCGGAAGAGCTGTTGTGGAGTTGGTGGGCAGCGGGGTCGGAAGAGCTGTTGTGGAGTTGATGAGCTGAAGTGGAGTAGTTGGTGCAACAGTTGTAACATTAGACTGCTGAGTTGTTCCTTCTGCATCACTGTCTGGAGTGGGCTGGAAAGTTGTAGTGATGGGCACATCAGGCTCAGGGGTGGTGGTGGTGGTAATCACTGCTACAGCATTGTCAGAGCCTTTTGTGGTAGGTAGGATTGTAGTTGCAGGGGTATCCTCCCAAATTGGCTGATCAGTGGGAAATAAGCTTGTGCTTCTGTCGACATCTTCCACATCAGCCTGCCCAAGAACTACAAGACAACAATGTAGGTATTAAACTAATGCCAGCTACACAGCACCCAACTTTGGATTTTTAGTTATGGCAAACTTAGCTCATAACTTATCAAGCTGAGGAACCTTTCCTGCCACAAACAAATTGAGCCACCAACTAGGTAGCAGCTCATGTATTAAAGCCAGCTTGTGAATAACGGCCATTGATTTCTAAGTCTCAGGAATTGTTACCTCCCTAGCCAACTTACCTGGCATTGCTATTAGACAACCTTAAAGACCTTGATTAGTAGGATCAGGTGCTTGAGATTTAGACAGGAACTATAATTGGCAATAATAATGATCTCATGATTTGGGTCCACTAATCTAGGTAATGAGCTCAAAGAAACCCCAAATACCCCTTGGTGCATAACAAGGGGTCCAAGGGTTGGAGTCAGACCATCTCAGAAACCCAGCCATTCCTCATAAGGACACTGCTTATTAATTAGTCATGAAATTGACTCCAGCCTGATAGAATAGAACCCCCCCCCCCCGGGGCTACAAGATCAAGTCCTTCTTGCAAAAACTATGTGATGTTCCTTCAATACATCAGAGTCAATTTCCATTCATGCTGCACTCAGCAGGCATACAAACAAGAGTGATAGTCCCAAAGTGTTCAACAATTGTTCCAAACAACAAGCTGGCAATATTTGAGAGACAACGTCATTTGAAAAGGATAGGGAAGTCAACGCCTGAAATGGCACCAAAGTCAACTAGAAGTATTTAGCATCACATTGCAACACCTTTTACAGGCAGTTAAGTGGACACCACGAAGTTCACGTACAAGTGATTGGAGTTTAGACTGACACTACAGCCAGGTCACTATATAATGATTAGTTTGAGGCATTTTACAGGTGTCACTCCCGGCCATATGGTGTCGAATAAAGCCTGGCAGGAAAAAGGTGCAGTAGTCACATGCCTATTTATAACAGTTAACACCTTGTTGGGATAATTTACGTTAATGCTCTCTCTACACTTCATTAACCGAATGAAACAGTGAGAAGCTAAAGTTACTGACTCATTACGATAAGCAGTGTTTAAAACTGAACAGGGAATTCACAACCTGTTTTGCTAAGCATTTGTTTTTGCTGGTGAGATGTTGAAACTACAGACAGACACCAAGAAGAAACCGTCAATTAACTTGCGCGCCATCAAAATGCGTCAGGCTTCAACTAACAAACATAGCTGCCCTCTGCAAGTTAGCAATGTAGTATAGCTTGTGAAATAATACGGTTTAACTACATATCACAATAAGATTAGACACAACAAACGTTAACTAACAGCAAGTTACCAGGTTTGTCAAAACACTAGGAAGCTGTTCCACTAGCCAGAGTTAGCATTCAGGCCTCACATTTAACGGAAGAAAAAAAAAGTTGCGACAATGGCGCACTCAAATTAAAAGGTCTGTGTACTTACCATACAAAGGGAGCAAAATGAACAGGCAAACCCAGCGAGACATAGCCACGGTTACTTCGCCACACAGCTCCCAGAAAACCAAGACTCCAACCTATGTGAGAACTAAAAGACAAGTTACACCTGAGAGAGCGGCTGAAGCTGGCGCTATAAAAGGCTGAAAATCAGCCCAGCTGATAGGAAGTCACATGACCACTCAGCTGCACCGAGCTGTGTGTTGCCATGTTTCAGAACAAATCCCCTACAGGCGGGATTTTGAAACCAATGTGTCGGGTTTAGCAAAAGAAAGTTATTTATTTATTTATTTATTTACAAATATAATAGGAGAGACGAATGTGTCGACTCAAGTCAACTTTACTGGCATATGTTTCCAGAATACAGAGTTTAGAAAATTATGTAATTTTGTTCAATATTAAAGTGCACGTGTATGCAACATGCATGACAACAACGTAAGGATATGGTTTCACATAAGTGGGGGAAAATTTTTGCGCAAGTGCGCAAGCGCAAACAATATAAAATCATGCAATATGATATTGAACATTCAAAATGTAGTGCAAGTAGTGATACAAAGGGACGAGGTACAGTATACCAAAACAGTGGAAAAAGATGCAAGTATTAGGCTAGGTAGATTAGTAAGATGCATGAATAAAAAGATGCAAAACATATCACAGAAATTAAGTTTACAGTTACACAGAAGTTCTGTGTAGTGAGTTATGGAAAGTCAGTTAAGGTCTGCTGTTATGATTACTGCTATTCCTGAGCTGCAGTGTGCAGTGATGCTTCAGAAGAGTTTGTTGGAGGGGGAGGAGAAAAACAAGGCATGAGCTGGGTGAGAATCCATGATGTATCTGAGAGTTACGTAACTCCTTACATATAACAGTACATACTGTTCTTGTTTAGAATAAAAAGAAATAAGTGAATCTAGAATGCAGTCACTTTATATGCGGCGATGTTGCAATGCCAAAAAGCATGTTTTTGTTAGTTTGTTTGTATTTATTTATATAAGTTTATGTAACATGATCAGCAAGGTTTTAACCTGCTATAACTGGAATGCAGAGCTATAGTTATTAAACAGCTAAGTAAAGTGAAAAAAAAAATCAAAATGTGTGTGTGTGTGTGTTTTGTATGCTACTTGGTCAATAAGTTACTCTTCCGCAGCGGTGAATTAAAGACTATTGAGGACTCAGGCAAAGACTAATAACACTCAACCTTGATTAGGCTAGATAGCATTTTGTCATAATATAGACTAGTAAAAACCTGTGAAATGTGATGTGAGTAAACAGACGCAACTCATAATATATATATATATATATATATATATATATATATATATATATATATATATATATATATATGTGTGTGTGTGTGTGTGTGTGTGTGTGTATACACACTTGTACTTTAATTAATTTGATGACAGTTAGTCGTTGTGTTGTACATGTTGTTGTGCAGTTGAACCAGGTCTGGTGCGCCCCCTGGTGGCAGGCCCACGTTAGAGGAAACCCACGCGCACAGAGCAGTGGCTGAGCTAACAGGCTAACCACAACAGCATAGGAAGTACTTCCGGTAGGTCAGCGTATCGGCCTGTAAAGTTTGTCATAACTATTCATCATCGGAATTACTTTAAAGATTTCATAGCAGTTTAGCTATGAAACTAAATATAAATACGAATAAAACTATCACAACGCACAGCTGTGGTGCTTTGTGGACGGAGATGAACTGTAATCAGTTTGAAGGATCTCACAAGCGTGTGTCCAAGAGGAAGCAATAATCAACCATCTTTCCTCTGCCAGCAATAACAAGAAAAGAGAGGCTCTAAGTAGGGCTACAGTTCTCAATTTATTGTCTGTTTAATGCTAAAGAGAGACTGGACGTTGGGTTTGGATTTTTGGTTTTTTTTTTTTTGCCGCACACTAAGGGCCAAAGGATTATAGAAACCCCTCCACCGGCACATCCAGGAGCGCAGCGTTTAGCAGATCACCTACTTGATTTTTTTGTATTTCTTTTTTTCATGTTTCCAACAGGTTTACCTTCCCCTAATCCCCCAGCGCCAAGCCAAGAGGCCAGAGCGGCAGCTTCGGATGTGAACAGCGACAGCAGTCTCACACCTTGTAGGAAGAGGAGGATTCACAGCTCGGACAGGGAGGACACTGACTCCGTCTCTGCGTCTCCCAAATCCCCCAAAGCCGCGTGCAATTCCTCTGCGTCCTGCTCTTCCTCCTCGTCGCAGCACATCCAGAAGAAATTGCGGTTCGAGGAGCGCTCGGAGTGCACAGGACTGGATGTGAAGATGGCAGAGGAGTCTCCCACCGCATCGTGCTCCAAGGCTAAAAGCGCGTTTTTCTCCGGTCACGCTAACGGACTCACCAAATCCGTCGGATCGGCGACATTCGCCAACAGCAAACCCGGAGCTGCTAAGAAACTTGTGATCAAAAACTTTAAGGGTAAAAGAGCCCAAACGTCTGGCCTCTAGCTCCATGTCTGTTTGTCCCTTTGAAAACGTGCATCAGTTTTACATTTACATTCAGACTTTAACACGAATGCATCATTCTTGTGTACAGTTTGTTGTCACATAAGAAAATGACAGTGTTTATAATCTAATGCATGAGCACTGGGTCTCCAGCTGTGTCCATCCAGAGGCATTTAAAGTTTATAATACTACAAGTACTTGTGTACCTCAGTTATGAGTATTAGGGCCTGTACATGCAAAATATGCCTTTTAATTAATGACAATATGAAAATCCTATTTTGAATGACCGAGATAGGACAGAAAGAGTACGCCTTCATTAGAAATTCACGTTGCAGTGTAAGGATTAAAAAAAATGCTCCCATATGACCCGGACTTGTTTCCGTGTACTTGTGTTACACACACTATTAAATATTATGGCTAGTGTTATAACAGTTTAGGCTTCTTATAGTCCTTATAAAATGTCAACAAACTTTGAAGTACACAGAGTCCTATATAAATAACTTCCAGAGTCCAGAACATATTATTATTTAGTGATATTTTAATGGCATGTGTCCTCGTGTTATATGTATATGTGTGTATGTATATATATGTATATGTGTGTATGTGTATATATATATATATATATTTTATTATGTATTCTGTATTTTGACAGAAAAGCCAAAATTGCCAGAAAACTACACACGTGAGACATGGCAGAAGTTGAAGGAAGCAGTGGAGGCCATACAGAATAGCACGTCAATAAAGTACAATCTGGAGGAGCTTTATCAGGTGGGAAAAGAAGTGCTCTACACTGCTCAGACTTGTAGCCATTACTGCTGATAGTAACACCACCTAATAGTGATGTCCTTGTTCAGTCAGGCTGTTGTATATGACTGTTTCTGCAAATTTAGTACACATTCCCTGTAGAAGTATTAAAACCGATAGCACTGCAGTATGTTTTCCATATATGCATGTGTTACCACTAAATCTATATTCTTCATATTTTCAGGCTGTTGAGAATTTGTGCTCCCATAAGATATCTGCCAAGCTGTATAAGCAGCTAAGAGTGGTATGCGAAGACCACATCAAGGCACAAATCGATGAGTTTCGAGAATATCCTTTTCGACATGTTGATCTTGCGAGGTTTGCTGTGATGAAAGCCCTGTGTTTGCAAATCCATGTGAATTCTGTGAGACATAAACTGTGATATGAAACCAGAGTTAGATAAATTTTGACTGACCTGACGTCATGATGCCTTTTTCTTAACCCTGCTGTTAACGGACTCTCTGGACAGTGTGCTTTTCTTGAAGAAAATAGACAAATGTTGGCAAGACCACTGCAGACAGATGGTAGGAGAACTACCTTGACATTAAACCATCGAGTTTAATGATTCTTCTGTAAATATTTAAAATGAAAATATTGCTGTTAATCATATGTTTGACATGGCAGCACTGTTTGGGTTTCTGTACTGATTAACCACAACTCTGCGATGCCCCTCGGAAAGTTTATTATATTGGCTCTTATGGGAAATGTACACTATTGATTAGTAATGATGGTTGTCTTTATTCAGTCAAAGTGCTATTTATTTCTTAGACATTTATTTTTTAGATTACCCTAAAGCTATAGAACAACGTGGTGTTTCTAGATGGTCAAAAACATAAATCTGGGTTTTTATTGCTGCAATTGCAGTGGTTTTATCCTGATGTTCTCTCTAGCTGTATATTATTGCAGGACATTAGCATATGTTGTTTCATCGTTGTGATATATTAAATTCACTACTTCTCTTTAGCAGTTGTATTTAGAATATTGTACTGAGTTACAGTTGTTTTTTTGTGTACTCGTAGAAAGTGGGGATTAGTTTTTTTCATGCATATATTTCATATATGTTGTCTATTGCATTTTAACCTATACACTAAGTAATGTTTTGTCTTCTTGGCTTTGTTTTGTTTTACCAGATCATGATTAGGAGTATATTTTTGTTTTTGGACCGCACATATGTTTTACAAAATTCAATGCTGCCATCAATCTGGTATGTATCCTTATTTGCTGTAAGTTTAATGAATCCCAACAAATGTTCTTTTTTTTTATGATGAGTAAAAGTCCACTTTTTTTGTAATCTTTAGGGATATGGGACTGGAGTTGTTTCGTTTCTACATCATCAGTGATTGGAAAGTACAAAGCAAGACAATTGATGGGATCCTGCTCCTCATAGAGAGAGAACGCAATGGGGAGGCTATAGACCGCTCTCTTCTGAGGAGTCTACTGAGCATGCTCTCTGACCTACAAGTACTACTAAACCACATTACATATGTGTTAGATAAGGAATAAAACACATAAGGGTTCACTGTTATGTGAAAACAATCAACGGCAGGATAATATAAACCAGAATTGATTGTTTTCCTATAATAACATGTCCTGAAGTGCTTTATTCCTCTAATACCAGAGCAGGTTCAATTTTCCTTTTTTGTCTTCATTTTTGTTTGTTAAAGAATGAAATTTTATGTTTTGTCTATTTATTCTTACTTTTAATGCTGTGGAATGTCCAAAGAACAAGTTAGTTTCAGTTATCACTTACATTATAGCAGCTATAAAACAGGTGTTCCCTAACCAGCCTCTCTTTTTGATGTCATGAGGAATTGCAAAGCCCTCCATTCTGAAAGCTTTCCAATGTCAGAAAACGTAAAGTTACAGATTTACCTTTAACTGTTACAAGTAACTAAAACTTTAGTATATGAACATGTAAACATGTCAAAATCAGACTATGTGGTGCATACGCCATATACAGTGCCCTCCGCTAATATTGGCACCCTTGGTAAATATGAGCAAAGAAAGCTGTGAAAAATTGTCTTTATTGTTTAACCTTCTAATCTTTTGTTTTAAAAAATCTCAAAAATATTCTGCTCTCATGAATATCAAACAATTGCAAACAAAACACAGGTTTATCAAAAAATATGTGTTAAATATAGGTGCGTAACAATTATTGGCACCCTTTTAGTCACTACTCTGTGCTACCTCCCTTTGCCAAGATAACAGCTCTGGGTCTTCTCCTATAATGCCTGATGAGGTTGGAGAATACATGGCAAGGGATCTGAGACCGTTCCTCCATACATAATCTCTCCAGATCCTTCAGTTCACCCCACAGGTTTTCTATGGGTTTCAAGTCAGGGGACTGGGATGGCCATGGCAGGACTTTGATTTTGTGGTCAGCAAACCATTTTTGTGTAGATTTTGATGTATGTTTTGGATCATTGTCCTGCTGGAAGATCCAACCACAGCCCATTTTAAGCTTTCTGGCAGAGGCAGTCAGGTTTTCATTTAATATCTGTTGATATTTGATAGAGTCCATGATGCCATGTATCCTAACAAAATGTTCAGGTCCTCTGGCAGAAAAACAACCCCAAAACATTAAAGAGCCACCACCATATTTAACCATGGGCATGAGGTACTTTTCCATATGGCTACCTCTCTGTGTGCGCCAAAACCACCTCTGTGTTTATTGCCAAAAAGCTCTATATTGGTTTCATCTGACATAGAACCCGATCCCATTTGAAGTTCCAGTAGTGTCTGGCAATCTGAAGATGCTTGAGTTTGTTTTTTGATGAGAGTAGAGACTTTTTTGTTGAAACCCTTCCAAACAACTTGTGGTGATGTAGGAGACTTCGGATTGTAGTTTTGGAGACTTTCTGACCCCAAGACGCAACTACCTTCTGCAGTTCTCCAGCTGTGATCCTTAGAGATGTTTTGGCCACTCGAACATCCTCTTCATAGTGCGTTGAGACAATATAGACACATGCCCTCTTCCAGGTTGGTTCATAACACTTCCAGTTGACTGGAACTTCTTATTTATTACCCTGATGGTGGAAATGGGCATTTCCAATGCTTCTGCTATTTTCTTATAGCCACTTCCTATTTTGTAACTCTCAACAACCTTTTGCTGCACATCACAACTATATTCCTTGGTCTTACCCATTGTTATGAATGACTAAGGGAATTTGGCGAATGTGTTACCTCATATTTATACCCCTGTGAAACAGGAAGTCATGGTTGAACAATTTCCTGTTCCTAGTCACCCAGGTGTACTAAAAATTTTTAAAATATCAATGGGAATATACTTTTTCTCATATGAATTAATAGGGGTGGCAATAATTGTTGCACACTTATATTTACCGAAGATATTTTTTTGGATAAACCTGTGTTTTATTTGCAATTGGTTGATATCCATGAGAGCAGAGTATTTTTGTGATTTTTGTTGTTTGTTTTTGTTTTAAAGAAAAGATCAAAAGGTTAAACAATAAAGACAAATCTTCACTGCCTTCTTTGCTCATATTTAATAAAGGTGCCAATATTAGTGGAGGGCACTGTAAGTTGTTACTATGAAAACGATAATGTACTTTATTAGAACAAGTGCATTAATATAAACCGGTCATTTGCCTTGCAGCTGGCACTACTGTCCGAGCTACGCTGTTATAGAAAATTAATTAACAACTTCTTACCAGAATGATCAGATATGAGAACCCTCAATAACACTGTACCTGCAACTGTCTACTCCTTATCATTGTTTCTAACATTATATATAACTGTATACCTGTTATTGACCCTGTCTGTATCCCAAACTTATTTCTATCACTATTCCTAGTCCTATATATGTCTCAGCTATCCCAATCCCTGTCCTTTATATCATTCTATTTTTCTCCATATCTATTTATGCCTATCCATATTCTAATCTTTAACATTCATTTAATCCCTATATCCAGCTTTATCTAAAATCTTATGGTCCTTTAGATCATCTCATGACTCGTACAGTTCATGCCATCATGTTTCCTGTAATTTGTGGCTGTTCTGGAAGTTAAATGTTCTTAAATAGTCTGTTCAAATCTGTCTTTGAACAGATTTATCAAGATTCCTTTGAGCAACGCTTTCTGGAGGAGACAAATCGGCTGTATGCTGCAGAAGGTCAGAGGCTGATGCAGGAAAGAGAGGTGATGTACCTGTTTATAATGTTGGGTTTTAGAGGATTATTCCATATATTGGCACAAATATTTGTCTTGTCTGTATTGTGCAACTTAGAAAGCTCAATATGTACAATCTAAAGCCTACATGCTTATGGGACACACACTGTGCCACATTTATCTGATTTAGCTGATTTTCTTCACGCTTGCGTGTGTTTGTTGATCACCTGTAAAGTGCAAAGGGAGTTCCTGACACAGTTGCATTTAGTGACACCCACAAAACTCCATAAAAGTTCAAGAGTACAGACAGCTGGGAGCACGAAATGAATGATGAGTGTAACAACTGAAAGACAAGTGGAAATGCTTTCGACTCAATTCTGTACCATTAAAAATATTTATTAATATTAATAACAATAAGCAAGTGCTAAATCTTCTGTCAGCTGACTCTCTCGCTTGTTTATTTTTCATATTCTTTAATGCCAGTAATATAAAATGACTGGTTTTCACAAAATTTTCTTGATGGTCTTGTTAATCCCTGTCCTAGTGAGGCCATCTGATATATGCTGCAAATGTAGTAAAAATAAACAATTTAAACTCGACAGTATATTCCATACATAAAAGTGGCAACTATAAATGAAGTAAATTTTTCTCCTGAAGGTGCCTGAATATCTCCATCATGTAAACAAACGTTTGGAGGAGGAAGCAGACAGGGTCATCACATACTTGGACCAGAGCACACAGTAATGCTTAAACTCATAATCAGCCCACAGAAAACTGATTTTTACTCTGGATATTGGAAATGTGACTGGTTTTCTGTGTGATCTGTCTTAGAAAACCCCTCGTAGCCACTGTGGAGAAGCAGTTACTTGGTGAACATCTGACCGCAACACTTCAGAAAGGTACTAGCTTGGAAGATGACTCATGAAAGAACAAATTTTTTCTTCATTGTTGGGATCAATTCAACATAAATTTTTTTTTTTGTGGAGAAACATTAATTTTTTTTGCCAAATGTTTGTCATGGTGTGCTAGGGTTGAATCATCTGCTGGATGAGAACCGTATCCAGGACTTGTCTTTGCTATATCAGCTGTTCAGTCGAGTTCGAGGTGGAGTGCAGGTCCTTCTGCAGCACTGGATTGAGTATATCAAGGTAAACTGGAGGTCTATAAATCTTGATTGAGCTTCAATTAATAAAAAAAATATTACTGAGTAAAAAAAAAAATCTTTCCTGCTTGTGCTGATATTGTTTTTATATAACAGGCCTTTGGTAGCACAATAGTTATCAATCCTGAGAAAGACAAGACAATGGTGCAGGAACTGCTGGACTTCAAGGATAAAGTGGATTCCATTATCGATATATGCTTCATGAAGAATGAAAAATTTGTAAATGCCATGAAGGAAGCTTTTGAGACCTTCATCAACAAGCGGCCGAACAAACCTGCAGAGCTCATAGGTGAGTACCGCTTGAAATGTCTTTGTCTGAGTTCATACTGCTTTATTGCAAGATTTAATCTCATTAGAAATTGCAGTCTAGTTTAGAAGTTCAAAGCAACGGTCCTGTGTGAATATTACCATAATTTTCTTGTAGCAAAATATGTGGATTCAAAACTGCGGGCAGGAAATAAGGAAGCCACAGATGAAGAACTCGAGAAGATGCTGGACAAGATTATGATCATATTCAGATTTATTTATGGTGAGATCTTTGTTTCCTAGGTACACCACCCCAGAACAAACATGTTTTGTTATTACAACCGAGCTTTCTTTTTGTTTAATAGGCAAAGATGTATTTGAGGCCTTCTACAAAAAAGACCTAGCAAAGAGGTTGCTGGTCGGAAAAAGTGCCTCTGTTGATGCTGAGAAGTCAATGCTCTCAAAACTGAAACATGGTAATTGCTGCACATGGCTGTAGATTTCTGTATGGCTATAATTCATTTAAGCAAATTGTTTAATGATACAGGACCTAGTGTCACTATTTCACTGAACAGAGTGATTACGGATTGCTTTTTGTTGTTGATTTTAGAATGTGGAGCAGCTTTTACCAGTAAATTGGAAGGAATGTTCAAAGACATGGAGCTCTCGAAAGATATCATGGTGCAATTCAAACAGGTAATGGTTTTAACTGAAGTCCAGTCGACCGGTTGAGTGCTTACGTGGCTTAACATCTTAACATACCTTTTATCTTTTGTTCTCTCACCTCAGTACATGCAATGCCAAAATATCCCAGGTAACATTGAGCTGACCGTGAACATTCTCACTATGGGTTATTGGCCAACGTATGTCCCCATGGAAGTTCATCTGCCTGCAGAGGTTTGTTTGGCAAAAAAAAGGCTCAAATCAACATTATAATTAATTGATAAATAATTTGAATTAAGATAAATTATTCATAGTGTTCTTGTTTTTATTGTCCAAGATGGTGAAGCTACAAGAAATTTTCAAGACCTTTTATCTTGGGAAGCACAGCGGAAGAAAACTACAGTGGCAGTCGACATTAGGACATTGTGTATTAAAAGCTGAATTCAAAGAGGTACACCAGTTTTGAGGCACATTAGGGGGAAAAAAGCCTTCCAGTGAATAAAACCTTGTGTAAATCATTCAGTGAAACGAAATTAAACGCTACCCTTTAGCTTGTAGATTGAAATTTATAATTAATAAACTGCATCCTCAGAACCAAAAGGAGCCCTGAGACAACTTAACCTTATTTCTGATTTTCTAAAGGGGAAGAAAGAGCTTCAGGTGTCACTGTTTCAGACATTAGTTCTGCTGATGTTTAATGAAGGAGAAGAATTTTCCTTGGAAGAGATCAAACTGGCAACAGGAATAGGTATGTGTAAATATAGAATTATTTTTCAATGTGTCCTCATTTTAAAGTCACTGGGATATTTGTTTTCTCACTGGGAATGATGAAGTCTGGTGTGTATGTGGTGATCAAGGAAAACACGTTACATCTTACTGTGAAAAATTATGAAACACAAATGATCAGAAATGTCTGCCATTAATATACTGTGACAACTCAGAAACAGATTTCACCCAAACAACATGGAATTTTTCAAATTGGGGTCTAGGCTAACAGACGTTCTGAGGTAAATGCACCGCTAAAGTAGTTCCAGTCAGGTCTTGACTGCAGTACAGTTCCATATCACTTCGCCAAGTTAACTGAAATAACAGAAAAGGTAGCCTACTGTCCACCACATTTAACAGCACACAAAATGACAGAAAATTTTGATTTTCCAGAAATAAGTAAGTAATAATTGACGACGGGCTGTTTAATTATTAGAAAAATAAAGCGCACCCGAGTTGGTAATGCAGCCATGAGGCGAAGCGGAGGATTGAGCCATTGATATGCAGTTATTGGAGAGAGAGAGAGAGCAAAAAAAAAAGGAACAAAGCGTGTGAGAGAACACATGATTACAGTAATGATACAGAAAAGCCTGCGAACAAGTATCAATATTTATATGTTGTAATGCAAAACCCTGTGAACAAGTAGGCCTATTGATATTTATTTATTTGTTCTTTTTTTATATTATCAGCATGAAACGAAAAAAACTCTCTCTCTTGCTCTCTCACTCTCTCCAATAACTGCATATCGATGGCTCAAGCCTCTGTTACCAGTTCTAAAATGATGTTTTGTAATTAGCTTCAGACGCTTGAGATGGGATGCGTAATAAATTAGTTCCACACACAAAAGCGTTTAAAGGCAAGGCAAGAATTCTTATCAAAACCCCCAAAAGCAAAGATGTGGAAGTTTTCCTGCAATGACAATTTCAACCACAAGCTCTTCAGGATTAAGATCAATCAGATCCAGATGAAAGAAACGGTACACACCCCATCGTGACTCTTATTTCATCAAAAATATCCTCTTGCCTTGGAGGTTATGAAACATTTTATTTTATGCATGACGCCTGGATTACAGGTGGAGGAGCAAGCTAGTACTACAGAGCGAGTTTTCCAGGACCGGCAATACCAGATTGATGCTGCCATTGTCCGCATTATGAAGATGAGGAAGACTTTGAGCCATAACCTCCTGTGCCACATTTATCTGATTGACAAAAACCCTACAAATGTCTTGAAATAAAACATCTGAATAATGTCTTCAGGTGTAGTAACTCTGGTATAAGCAGAATAAATAATTGATTCTGGTCTGTTTAAATATTAGAAACTAACGCACATCCAAGGTGTAATTGACCGGTGTCAATTATCCCTACTTGAAAATTTTCTGGCCAAGTATGAATTTCTCACACCGTGAATGTCACAATTTGATTATGTTTTTGGATACTTACATGTCATATGTTAGTAGATATGTGCAAAAGAGAAACATATTTTGGCTCAAGAAAGCCTGATGTTTTATACAATATAGATGTGTACAGATATTATGCAAAATACAACCCTGTGTTTCAGATAAATGCTGTAATACTTTTTAAAATATATCCAGTAGTTTTCCTGATAGTGGCAATGCGCTTTAATTGACTTCTAATGCTACCTAATGGAAATGAGGAAGTTACCTATTGGAGAGAGGAATAACTGTTTGTTTGTTTGTTTGTTTGTTTCTTTCTTTCTTTCTTTCTTTCTTTCTTTTCCTTCCCCTGTCTTGAAGATAGGGTGTGGGTAATTGGTTCTGTAATTATTTGGAATTTCAAGTGGAGGGGTTGTGGGAGGGTTTAAATTGAGACATTGGTCTGCTGTTGACCAGTACTTTTCATTGAATGTACCATTAAGCTCTGTCTTGGTAAATACTACTACTAATAAAAAAAGATCAGGACAAATATATCAATTAGTAAAGTAATGCAAAATATTTCACTAAAAATAAGGCCAATAATTATTATTTCAAATGTCTACAGAGGACAGTGAGCTGAGGCGGACCCTCCAATCCCTGGCTTGTGGCAAGGCAAGAGTACTTACCAAAACCCCAAAAAGCAAAGATGTGGAAGATGGAGACAAGTTTTCCTGCAATGACGATTTCAAGCACAAGCTCTTCAGGATTAAGATCAACCAGATCCAGATGAAAGAAACGGTACACACCCCATTGTGACTCTTATTTCATCAAAAATATACTCTTGCCTTGGAGGTTATGAAACATTTTATTTTATGCATGATGCCTGGATTACAGGTGGAGGAGCAAGCTAGTACTACAGAGCGAGTTTTCCAGGACCGGCAATACCAGATTGATGCTGCCATTGTCCGCATTATGAAGATGAGGAAGACTTTGAGCCATAATCTCCTAGTGTCTGAGGTTTACAACCAACTCAAGTTCCCTGTAAAGGTGAGGTCAAATGTTTGTTCAATTTTGATCATGTGCTTTAGAGGCATCATAATTAATTTGCAGAAGCAAATACAAGGTAATCTATAATAATAGTTCTTGTATACATTGGGGGAAATAAGTATTGGACACGTCAACATTTGTTTCGGTAAATATATTTCTAATGAGGTTATACACATGAAATTTTCACTAGACAACAGTATTAACTCAAGAAATCCACACACACACACACAAAGAAATCCAATCATTAAAGTCCATAAATAAAGTTGTGTGTAATAAAGTGGGATGACACAGGAAAAAAGTATCGAACACGCTAAGAAAAAGCAGTTCTCTAAGGCAAGGAACCAGCTGAAATTCGTAAGTAATTATACCCCCTGTCTGTGCAAATTAATATTAGCTAGGTTAGTAAATTGATGGTCTATAAAAGTCTTTTCGTTACCAAAGTGTCACACAAGAAACATCTCATGATGGGTAAAAGCAAAGAGCTCTCCCAAGACCTTCGCAATCTTATTGTTGCAAAACATATTGATGGAATTGGATACAGATGTATTTCAAAACTTCTGAATCTTCTAGTAAGCACCATTGGGGCCATTATCCGCAAGTGGAAGTAACATCACTCCGTCATCAACCGGCCATGCACAGGAGCTCCCGAAACACTTGGAGACAGCAGGTGCCATCGTCATAGAGAAAACAATAGGCAATGCAAAGTGTGGTCAGACGAGAGCAAAATTTTACTTATTGGCTGTCATACTACACACCATGTTTGGAGAAGAAATGGCACTGCACATCACCCTAAAAACACTATACCAACAGTGAAGTCTGGAGGTGGAAGCATCATGGTGTGGGGCTGTTTTTCATCACATGGTACTGGCAGACTTCATATAATTGAAGGAACGATGAATGGAACCCTTTACTGGGAGATTCTTGAGAAGAATCTGCTGCCATCCACCAGGATGATGAAGATGAGACGTGGATGGACCTTCCAGCAGGACAACGATCCGAAGCATATGGTTGTCAATTGGGAAACTGTCAATTGATTTCAGAGAAAAAAAAATCAAGGTGTTAGAATGGCCCAGTCAATCACCTGACTTGAATCAAATTGAACAAGATTTAAAGACAATATGTTTAGAAGAACGGGCCAAAATCACACCTGAATACTGCGGCCGATTAATTTCTTCATACAGGAAGCGTCTTGAAGCAGTCATTACAAACAAAGGCTTCTCCACGAAGTATTCAATACATTTCAGTTAGCGTGTTCAATACTTTTTTTCCTGTGTCATTCCACTTTATTACACACAACTTTATTTATGGATTTTAATGTTGTGAATTCTTTACATTTCTGGATTTCTGGAGTTGATACTGATGTCTGCTGAAAATGTGAATAGCCTCATAGGAAATGTATTTACCAAAAAAAATGTTGACGCGTCCAATTCATATTTCCCCCACTGTATAAAGAAGCACAATATTTATCAAGCAAAAGCGTACGTATAAATGTTAATTCATGCCAAGTGTTTGTCTCTGCCTTGCAGCCTGCTGATTTAAAGAAGAGGATAGAGTCGCTCATTGATAGAGACTACATGGAAAGAGACAAGGAGAACTCCAATCAGTACAACTATGTGGCTTAGAGAAAGAAACAGCAATGTATAGAAGGAAGGAAAGAGTGGAGAATAACAAGAAAGAGGAGGCTGTTCTCAATAAACATGTGGAATAGAATCCTCCAGTTATCTTTACCCTCTTTAACCCAGTGACCGACAACTGAATGGAAATTGTTCTCTGGGGTATGTTCTCGGCTGGATTGCATGCCCATTAAAAGAAATGTATTCTTCAGTGTCAGAGCTCCTCTCTTTGAATTGGACAATCCCAGATACATGATTCCCACCCTCACTTTTTTATTTACTTAAAGGAAAAGTGTATTTATTTTTCAGAATTGGTTCCAAGTCCATTTTGTTTGGAACATCCTTTTCTGCTTATTTTTAAGTCACATTTCCTTTTAATTCACTGTGTATTCTGTGCAAAATGTTATTGCGTGTGGAGGAAAAAATGGAAAAAAGATCTTGCTAATAAAATGAGAAATTTGTTCAGTGCTGTAGCAACATGAGTGTATAACATTAAAAATAGGATTTCACGTCTTTAATGGGAAATCTATACAGACAGAAACAAAGCTTCACTACTGGAGTCTACAATAACTCACAGGTTATTTGAAAATGGACAAAAAAAAAAGAAGCCTTGAGACATTAAGTGGTAGAAGCCAAATTCAAAGTACTAAAACTGTGTGCCAAAATAGATAAAAACAAGCACTCATTATGTTATAGGACGAATTCATGCTGCTAAACTTGTCAATACATATATTCCTTTCTACTCAGCTTTTTTTTTTGTTTGTTTAATTTTGTGTTTATAAATATGTCATGCCCACATCCACCTTGCACCCCAACTTGGGCATGGATTTATTACTGCAATGTTAAGGGTAGTTTTCTAATAAAAATCCTGTTTCATTGCAGTTGGAGGGTAAACTTTGTTTGCTGGGAATTAAAATAATGCAGATGAACATTTTTTCCAGAAACTAAACAGTATAAAAGCACAGCAGTGTCATAATTACATTATCTTAGTAACTCGAAGATTTGTATATCCTTGGCATATTACACTGAGAAACTCCTGTATGGCATCACTGGATGAATAGAGTTGTATGATTATAGTGTTTCGATAAATCATAAGTGGACAATTATCTCTTGTCTGAATATGTCTGCTTGTTTTTATTGCTTCAGATTAAATGCCTGTGTTTCCATTATCATGTCCTTTTTCTATTCAGCTACCTATTTTTTAATCATTCATTTTGTGAGGCGTTTTTGAAAAGGCAATTTTATGAAAGACACGTGAACATTGGTTGCGTCAAGCCTATATTATCAAGAGTCCTGGGTTAGGGTATTATGGAAAAATATTCCTGTAATTGTAGATCCCCAGGCAAAAATTATGGAATCACCACACTTGGTTGTGGATGTTCACCTGGCTTTTTTGGTTCATTGCAAATAAACCACAGATATGACAAAACAATTTTTGTTTAATAGTTGAACATTCTGGCTTCATGAAACATACCTCAAACAAATTATATTAAATTGTTTTTATTAATGGCATATTTTTTTTTGTCAAAAACGGCTGTGTGTGTGTATATATATATATATATATATATATATATATATATATATATATATATATATATGTGTGTGTGTGTGTATATATATATATATATATATATATATATATATATATATATATATATATATGTGTGTGTGTGTGTTATATATGAACTGAATAGGTTTAATATCAACCTCAATAATATCATCTTAGACATAATGTGTTGTGTCACTGGAAGGTTCCAGAATAAAGACCTTTATTATGGCTATAATAAATAATTGCACACGTTTAAACACAGCCTAATGTTTGAATAGTTGGATTTGGTTAAAAAAAAACTAAACGCGATAAGGATTTATTTTAATAATTAAAGGTGTCTCTGGCTGCATAATGTTTGAGAAGCCCTTGCTCCCGAGAAATCGCTTAGTAATAATATTCTTTATGACAGCAAGCGTTGCTGCTCACGGTTTTGAATTGCCGTAAAGAGTGGAAGACTGTCGCAAAAGGCGTCCGTATGTCGTAGAGACTGCTGCGCTGTGTTGCTGCACGACGTGAGGATTGAATCGTTTATTTCATTGAACATCTTCTGTTACATGTTCTTTGTTAATTGTTGATTCCTAACCATTTTTTATTTTAAACAGTACGAAACATAGCACAGAGGATAGAGATACATCCAGCAAAAATGTTTAAAAAGTAAGGATGGGCTATGCCTAATTAAGACTTTTTTAATACCAATTTAACAGTTAACAGCTTATCAACATGTGCGTGTAAACTAAGTTCATGTTTTCATTAATGATGAGATGAAATCAGAACAATTTATTTCGCGTAGTATTTCTACGCTAACAGCTTACTAACCTGCTCTCAGTTCATAAAGCCAGTCTATATGCTAGCTAGCCAGGAAGTTCACTGTCTTACAGTTTATGTATTAGTTATGGCGCTGGTTAATATTCGGTTTATTACATGGTTAAATGTATTTGTGTGTACCTGTGTTCCACGGAGACCATGCTATTTGTGTTTCCTCGTGTATGGAAGTGATTAGTAGTAAAGAGACAGTGCATACTGAGAACTTAGTAACGTTTTACGTCAGAGGTTTTTACTAAAGCAACTCTGTGAAGGATTATCAGTCAGTGAATTCCTATAAAATGTGATCAGTGCTCTAATCTTTCTCTATTGATTGACCAGGTTTCGATCAAAGAGCCCTGTGAATCATGTGGACTGAGCTTTATTGACCAAGTACACTGGGAAATAGGTTCCCAAACCTGGTCCTGGACACCTCCTTGTCCTGCACATTTGAGTGTGTTTCCTGCTCTGACTTTACAGCAGAAGCCCTACTTCTTGTCCTGGATCATACTGAAAATGCAAAGGGACGGAACTTTTACTGACTCAAAATCCTGCCTCCAAGCACTAGAATCTGTTAAGACAGATCATCCAATAATTGTTGATATTTTCATTAAAACAAAGCAGTTATGGAGACACAATTACAGCATATATACATATATAATTACAGTGTATACATTCGACAAGTGGCAAGAGCAATGTCATGAGACAACGCCTTTTATCAGGTAAAACTCTGAAACACTTCTTTTGTAAGATGGACCCAGGAAAACGTTTACAATTTTTATCACGAGCAAATTTATAGGATCTTTTAGAGAGTCGTACTTACGGAAATGTTGAGTGACTGATAAATACCTGTATTCGCCATGAAATAGCTATTGAAGATGGTAGGGCAATAAACCCAAATACAAACAAACAATTTCCTGCTCTAACACACCAGTTCCAACTAATCAGATAATTAACAATTATCCCTTAGTTGAATAGAGCAGGGGAAACACAGAATTGTGCAGGACAGGAGATACTCCAGGACCAGGGTTGGGAACATTAAGGACTTAGTCTTGGTTGTTGTTAATCATTAACAACAACCCAGACATTAATCCTTACAATATGATAAAAAGGACATAAGGGGTGGCTGTGGCTCAGGTGGTAGAGCAGGTTGTCCACTAATTGTAGGGTTGGCGGTTCGATTCCTGGCCCGCATGACTCCACATACTGAAGTGTCCTTGGGCAAGACACTGAACCCCAAGTTGCTCCCGATGGCAAGTTAGCGCCTTGCATGGCAGCTCTGTTACCATTGGTGTGTGAGTGTGTGTGAATGAGACACAGTGTAAAGCACTTTGGATAAAAGTGCTATATAAGTGCAGACCATTTACTTAAACAACAATAATATAAAACACGTCTGCTGTGAGCAAAAGTGGATATTATTTATGACTGTTGCACTGTAAGTTAAAAAAATGATGTGAATCAGCTTGAACTATAAATGTGCAGATGTGTTAAATGGTAGGATTTTTCATTCAGCCCCAAACCAGAAAGGAAACTCAAACAGGCACTTGACTTTGATTCATGTGTCGTAGAATACTTGCCAAAATAAATACTGTAATCTGTTTCTTGCTATATATCATGTCAGATTTTGGAACCAAGCTTACGCCCAGGTAAACAGCGCACTAACAATCTGTTCTGCTCAGAGACTCCTTAGAAATAAACAGTAGCGCAACCTTATAACAACTTACGCATTCATCCATAACAACTCCTGACAGTCCAGACTAAATAGGGACATAACTAAAGGACTGATATTAGGCTCTGATTATCTTTATCTGAGTATTTCCTCAATCCCATATGTTAATTTTTTAAAATTCACTTTAATAATGCAGTTGTTCCTGTTTTCCAGGTTTGACGAAAAGGAAAATGTCTCCAACTGTATTCAGCTAAAGACGTCTGTAATCAAAGGCATTAAGAATCAGCTTGTTGACCAGTTCCCTGACATCGACCCATGGCTCAATCAGATCATGCCCAAAAAGGATCCAGTCAAAATTGTCAGATGGTATGAGATATGGAATGCTTGTAAATTATAATTACTTACTTTTGTGAGTTCAAAAGTCTTGCTTAAGATGATGTCTTAATTATATATTTTTGATTCTTATTTGTTTACTATTGCAGTCACGAACACATTGAAATTCTGACAGTAAATGGTGAGCTGCTCTTCTTCAGGCAGAGAGAAGGACCTTTCTACCCAACCCTGCGACTCCTTCACAAATGTAAGTCTTCGAAAACATCAAATACCCTAACTTGTGCCAGTACAGATTCATGAGTAGAGAATAGGCATATCCATGTTTATTATTTATCTATTATACGATAGCACTGTTGAGTTCTTGATTCTGATTGGTCAGAGGGTGTCTTGTATGCTGTACATAAACTAAATCTAATAATAAACGGATTAAACGTGCTGTTGAACAAAGAGAAGTTTGGTTGTTGATAATAGTAAAATTTTTTGTAATGAGAGTCTCCAGTGTCAGCATTTTGTAACAGCCAGTAAGTTTTCTGCCTGGGAGTCTTCTGGTTTCTTGGTAAATGCAATGTGCATTGTTGTATTATTAACTTGAAGAGAGCGCAAAAAGTTGGTGAGGGACCACTTTTTATACAGTGCCTTCCAAAATTATTGGAACAGCAAGGCCAATTCTTTATTTTTATATATACACTGAGGACATTTGGGTTTGTGATCAAAAGGTGAATATGAGATGATGGATAAGAATTTCAGTTTTAATTTCCTCATATTTATAACTTAGAACATGGCACCTTTCATATGAACCCACCCATTTTTTCAAGTTATCAAAAATACTGGACTTATAGGTATTTGTTGCTGCCCAGGTGTGCTCGGTTAATTGATTGTTTAAATCATTAATAGTTCTGAATGTCAACTCTTGGTTTGAGCTATAAGTTTTGCCTGTGAAGTCTGCATTTGTTCTTAAAACGGAGAAACCAACATGAAGACCAGAGAGCTGTCTATAAGAGAAAAGCATGCGATTTTGAAGCTGAGAAAAGAGGGAAACTCTATACACAATAAAACAATTTGAAATGTCCTGTCGAAGAAAGAAACCACTGATGTTCTAACAACCCGACATGGAACAGGTTAGACAATGAAAACAGCAGCAGTTAATGACATTATGTGAAACATTGTGTGAGCTCTGAATAAAACCCCCAAAACAACAGTCAGTGACATCACCAACAACCTCCACAGGGCAGGGGTGAAGGTATCACAACCCACCGTCTGAAGGAGACTTCAGCTGCAGAAATAAAGAGGCCATACCACAACATACAAACCACTCATCAGCAGTAAGAATTTGCAAAGAAATACAGAGATGAGCCACAAAAGTTCTGGAACCAAGATTAACCTCTACAAAGTGATGGAAAGGCCACAGTGTGGAGAAAGAAAGGATCTGCTCATGATCCAAAACATAGAGGCTCATCTTTGGAACATGGTGGAGGTAGCGTCATGGCCTGGGCTTGCATGTCTAATCTTGCTAATCTTTATTGATGATGTAACTCATGGTGGTAGCAGCAGAATGAGTTCAGAAATTTACAGGAACACTTTGTCTGCAAATTTACAAAGAAATACATCCAAATCAATTGGGAGAAACGTCATCATCCAGCAAGATCCAAAACACACTGCCAATGCATTTCACCTTCTGAAGAAGAGAATGAAGGGAGAAATGCCCAAAACAAACAACAAATGAAAGAAAAGCACTTTCCAGAAAGTACAACCCTGGAAAAGCATCACAAAAGAAAAATGCAACAGTTTACTGATGTCAGTGGGTCACCGGCTTGATGCAGTTATTGCAAGCAAGGCATATACAACCAAAAATTAAGTGTTATATACTTTAAAGGATCTGTTCCTATACTTTTGCTCACATAAAAATTGGGTGGTCTGGCACCAAAGGTGCCATGTTCTAAGTTGTTTAACACATTTAGATGTAAATATCAGGAAATGAAACCTAAAATTCTGATCTACTGTCTAGTAAACATCTTTTGATCTCAAACCCAAATGTGTTCAATGTATAGTGAAAACAATAGAATTGGCCTTGCTGTTCCAATACTTTCAGAGGGGACTGCAGCTGCTGTGACATGAGTGATAACAGGAAGTAACACTATTTTGTGGACATTACACAGCATTAAATGAAATTAGATAATGATTAAAAAGTGCATGTCATTCTTTAGTAAATAAAAATGGTCTGCCTTGGCAAATTACTCTGGTAAAACAGGAATAGAAGGCTTCAGAACATGCTGTTATAGGACAAATAATCAACTTTGGGGTTATAACAATAATGGTGCTTTGTGTCAGGCTGCATCACAAGACCCTGCCCTTGATTGTTGTCCTATATGTCCTGTCCTGTTAAATTTTTTACACAACTCCAATTGGATCAGAATCAAAATTCTGTTATGATCTTGACCTAATAGCTTAATATGATTTAAAGTGTATTAATAGAAATATAAATCTGCATTATTACAGGGGAAAAATGTTTTATGTTAAAAATATGTACATATAGTTTTGTTTTCTTTGTTTTAAATATAACAGGCAAAATATAAGTAAGAGGTAATGTGTTATGTTAGTAAAATTAAAAAAAGAAATGGAAAAATTGCTTAACCCAGGATCCAATATTTGATGCATTGCTCTGGCATTTCTTGATTCATGCACAATCTGTTATTGTACAGATCCTTTCATTCTTCCACACCAACAAGTTGATAAAGGAGCGATCAAGTTTGTTCTCAGTGGAGCGAATATCATGTGCCCCGGGCTGACGTCACCAGGAGCGAAACTCTACCCTGCTGATGTGGACACAGTAGTTGTATCCTCTGAGATTCTGCAGCACAGATTATTTCAGCAGAGATAAATGTTACACTTTGTCACAGAATAAAAGACAGGTTATTTTTGTCCTTGACTCATTGTGTCAGGCAATAATGGCAGAAGGCAAGCAGCATGCGCTCTCTGTGGGTGTGATGAAAATGTCTGCAGAGAACATGTAAGTAGCCTTGCTCTTCAAATGTGAAATTCATTGCAGAAAGTACAAGCAAGGTGATACACGAAGTTAATTGGATTGTGTTCTGTGGTGTATTCTACCTGAATAACCATAATCATTATTATGTCTCAAAACAGAGAGAAGGTCAACAAGGGGATTGGGATCGAGAATGTTCATTATCTCAATGATGGACTGTGGCACATGAAGACATATAAGTAATAACAACATAAAATGTATGTTATTAAAATCTCTGACCTGCCAGACACCATTCTCTGCCTGTCTGCTGTACATCAACGGTAAACCACGCTGAAGATTAAGAACCCAATGCACTAATAAAACCTGCATTCAAGCCAATCTGAACCAGCGTTTTTATATATCAGGATGTTCTCCAGAGTCTAAACAGCAGTGTAAAGTCCACTGAAACCCAGTGTTCCAAGGTGAAAAGAGCTTGTAAATCACCCCAGATTGTCTTACTTCCACATGTAGCTCAGCAAACTGTACCTAGTACACTAGGTCTTTTTGGGATGCTACTGTTTGTCAAATAACACAATATACTTCATTTGTCATATATAGTACTTAGTTAGCACAGCAGTGACATTGGCACAGTATTGAGTGTGTATCAAGTGCAGATGTTTTACTCTTTATTAGAAACATTTTTCTGTTTAGTCCACTGTGTAGGTGTACAGTTTGAGACTTTGGATCTACAGGGATCTCTTTTATTATAAAAAATTAACAAAGTTAATACAATTGTTCCTAAATTGGTGAATAAGATGTGAGTATAGCCAAATTTTTCCTTTCACAGTGTGTGACTCTTCTTATTAACCATTATCATGGCCAGTTTCTGATCACAGAACAGTGATCACATCAGATCATTTTTGGTTTTTTAATTATTGGGCCAATTGATACTGTGTGGTCAAAAGTATGTGGACACCTAACCATCACACCCATATGTACTTTTTGAATATCCCATTCCCATCCCCATCCCATTAGGGGTGGCTGTGGCTCAGCTGGTAGAGTGGGTCAGGTGTCCACTAATTGCAGGGATGGCAGTTCGATTCCTGGCCCAGATGCCTCCACAACCCCAAGTTGCTCCTGATGGCAGGCTAGCTTCTTGTGTGCAAGTGTGTGCATGTGTGTGAATGAGAAACTGTGTAAAGTGCTTTGTAGAACTGCTAAGGTTAAAAGGCACTATATAAGTGCAGACCATTTACCATTCCAGATTTAGTCCCCTTTTGCTGTTATAATAACCTCCACTCTTCAGGGAAGGCTTTGCATTAAATTTTTCAGTGTGGCTATGGGAATTTTCTGATTCAGCCACAAGAGCATTAGTGAGGTCAGGCACTGATGTGGGATGAGGAGGCCCGGAGCACAGTCAGTGTTCCAGTTCATCCCAAAGGTGTTCAGTGGGGCTGAGGTCAGGGCTCTGTGCAGGCCACTCGATTCCTCCACACCAACCTTGGCAAATCATGTCTTCATTGACCTTGCTTTATGCACAGGAGCATTGTCATGCTGGAACAGGTTTAGGCCTCTTTGTTCCAGTGAAGGGAAATAAGGCTACAGCATTAGATAATTCTGGATAATCTTGCGCTTCCAACTTTGTGGCAACAGTTTGAAGAAGAATCACATACGGGTGTGATGATCACATGTCCGCAGACATAGTGTACACTCGTACACATACCACTGCTAAGTCATTGTCAGTGGTGTGTTGAGAAGGAAACACTACCCTAATAACATCTGGCCAGTGGCAGTCCTATAGGAGTCCCTTAGACTTCATGAACAGTAATTATATACCTGTATCGTACGTTATAACACGGCCAATGCTTTTTATATTGTGAAGTGGCAACTCTGTGTAACAATAGAAAGAGTTTGTTAGACTGGGCCATAAAGAAATGTCCCATGTTTAGTAAATCTCCATACTAAATATTACCTTGCAATAATTGCTTAATGTTTTAAGCTTAATGTTTTTACCTGATTTACCTTCAGGTAACAATCATTACTGATGACTTGCCAAAACTGAAATCTTGCCAAATTTTCTTAACATATTTTAAGACGAAACACTTCACAAGTGCTGCTCAGTTATAGGATCCTATCTGCTATCCAAATGATTTATATCCCTAAAATATAACCAAACAGATTCCAAAACATTTAAGATTTTTGTAAAATAAGAATGAGAATTTGAGCTTTATTTTAATAATATTCCAATACCCCAACAACACAACGTTAACACGTTTCACTGATAATCAGAAACCAATGATCAAACAAATCCAGTAGAATCCAATGAAAAGAAACCAATGCCCCATGAAATCTCTTTTTACCCACATATATAGAATAAACCTCTGCCAAAATATATTTTCATGAAAACAGAAACATAGCTTTAAACAGAATAACAAAGTATCATCCTCATTACAGTGCTAATTCAGCACTGCTAAAACAGCATTTGATCTTTTAAAACGTAAAACAATTTCTGATGGTCCTATGGATGTAACCAAGTGCAGGAACAATGAAATCAAGTTAATCACTGCCGTACATAGTGCTTCAATAAGACAACATTATTTCATTAATACGCATTAATACTCATCCATTCACCATTATTTACTGTATAAGACTAATGTAAACAATTTAGAAATAACGCAATTATAAAGATTATTTCTAGGTGCCCAAGTATAGCCCAATATATGCTGTAATGTGTCTTTGGGTTTCTGATCTTGTTGGCAGATTCATTTCCTACCCCTAGCTATAAAAATACTTTTTAAAATATTCATTCATCTTCAGTAATTGCTTCATCCTGGTCAGAGTTGCAGTGTGTACAGAGCATAATCACTGGATTAAAAAAAAATCCCCCACAATTTGTCAAAGAGGAAAAGAAGAAACATTTCACCAAGCTAAGTTGAGACAGGCACGTGACTCTCTTGGAGCCATAATAAAGTTGAATAATGCTAACTAAGAGCATTATTTAACTTTACTTGACAAAAATTGCTTTACCACATTTCTTTTAACTAACAGTTTATGTGGATTGATCCATTGATCCTCTCGCTATGTGCGCTTTAGCACTGTCCATTATACAACATTTTTGGCAGAGCAGTAGCGTCAGTGTTAGTGATTAGTCATTGTCCGAGTTCTTTGGAGGTAAAAACATTAAAGAGTCATGAAAGTTGTGTCCATATGCCCTCAGCCTGTAAACTCCGTACATCATGACCTGCATCTGGCTGGGGGACATGCCGCTGTATGTGATGGCCATGTCAGAGCAACATGCCTCCACGACATCGTCAGGGTTCTGGGTTATGCTTTCAGAAATGAGCTCGTTCACACCCTTTTTGTTAAAGAGCTCCTTTCCATGGTCATCTTCTCCATTTTCAGCGAACACTCCACTGAACTTCAGGCATGTAGCAAGCTGCTTCTCTTCACTCAGCTTCCACAAGCTATAGCCTTGCTCAGGGCACCTGTCCTCATCATCAAATATGCTAATGAGTCTTTTCACAGCCTCATAACTAAGCACAATGCCACTGCTGTACTCCACATACTCCAGCTCACCAGACTTTTCCACATGGCCAATGTAAAAGGGCTGACTGGGATCTTTAACCAGAACCAGATATTTAAGGTTCTCAATGATGGTGAAGGTCGTGGGTCGGGCAATGTAGAACCAGCGGAGGCCATCTGCATGCTTGTATGCATGCACGATTGCTTTACGCAGCCTAATCCACTCGTCCTTTTCCTGCTGATCAACAGCCTCCATTACTTTGGATGATTCAGAGCTGTAGAAAACGGACTTATCACAGTGTTTGCTCCAAGTGTTGTTGGTAGCAGCCCAGTGCATCAAGCTCTTGGGTGTCACCATAATCATACAATACACTCGCACCATCTGGGTGAGATGAGACATCTGAGTCTTGCTTAACTTTTGCATATCCTCTTTGCTGTGAGGTTTGAGATGATGGTGGTGGTCGTGGTGCATTTCTGCAGGATGGGGAATCGTTGGACTAAAGGTTCCAAATAGTGACAATACCAAACAGAAAATTCCTCCCAGGACCATGCCCTTGAAAAACGAACTGCCTTCAGACACCATTTTGCCAAATGGTTCTGCAGACACAAAAGACAAAAGGATTGGTGCAAAAGAGCATCACTTTAAAAACAACTTCAAAACATGTGACACAAATGAAGATTAAATTCTGCATACACTCTGTAGCTCCACGGTACTTTTATTATTTAAAGACACAACCCAGCACTTTAACAAATTCACGGTAAGTGTAAATAAATAAATTTCAATTCAAAAGAATTTCTACCACTAGCATTTCCGCATCGCCTCAAGAAGGAAATCGTGTATGTCTGGAGCACTTTATATTGTGTGCACTTTCAGGATATGTACTGTAGCTCACAGCTAGCTCATACAAACACGAAGTCATCAGAATACTTGACAAGTAATGTATATAGAGCTACAAATATCGGAATGGTAGGTTCTGACTACGGAAGTGAGCTGAGTTACAGAACAAGCTAGCAACACAAACGCTACAATCAGCAATTGTTATATTTAAAAGAAAAAGAATGTAAACAATTTACCTCTCCCTTGTTGAAGTTGCTGCCCAGTTAGCTAAAAAGCTAAACGCACATCTGAATAATTTCCGTTTTTTCGCCCCCGCTTGATACACTTTATTTACCTGTTGTCATTAGTAACAGTAATACTGCTGTAATTAAGTGGCTTTCATTCCGTGATCCAGTGCAGCCGGATGTAGGGAAAAGAGTTCACAGCTCACTAGTGACGTCACCAGCTATCATGGGATAGGCAGTATAAAAGATATTCAAACAAGCCGAAAAACTAGAGAGCCGAGTTTACTAAACATATAGGACAACAAGTTCGGAAAAATTATACATAAATATTCTGATGTATAATATATTCTTATGTAGTTTAAAAAAAAATAAGAGGAAAAAAGATGAGAACAAACTAAAACTGCTAACATAACCGGAAGTCGAACAGTAAACGTACGGCGCTGCTGCCATCTACTGGTAAGCAACAATATATATATATTTTTAAAAAAAACCACAAACAAAACCAAATTTGAGTCGATGCATGCCTGCATAAACGATTTCCATACGTCAGGTCGGAAAGGTGAGTTTGTTCATACTTGATGCGGAATTATCAGACTGGCTGATACCTGAAGGTTTGTGTCATTTTATGGACACAAGATTATGTTGTTGAATTGGTCCTGATTAAATGTGAATATCACTAACACAGAACAAAAAGCAATAAAGCAGAATACATTCCAGTTCTACACGAACACAGATACACTATATGGCCAAAGGTTTATGGACACCTGACCTTTACACTCATGTTGCTGTTATAATAGCCTCCAGTCTTCTGGTAAGGATGTCCACTAGATTTTGTGGCTGTGGAGATTTGCTCATTCAGCCGCTAGAGCATTACTGAGGTCAGGCACTGATATCAGGTGAGGAGGCTTTGGGAGCAGTCAGCGTTACAAATTATCCCAAAGGTGTTCAGTGTGGTTGAGGTCAGGGCTCGGTGCAGAACGCTCGAGTTTGTCCACTCCAACCTTAGCGTATAGAAGAAGAAGAAGCCTTTATATGTCACAGATACATTACAGCAGAGTGAAATTCTTTTCTTCACATATCCCAGCTTGTTAGGATGTCGGGGTCAGAGCGCAGGGTCAGCCATGAAACAGCGACCCTGAAGCAGATTGGGTTAAGGGCCTTGCTCAGGGGCCCAACAGTGGCAGCTTGGCGATCCTGTGGCTTGAACTCCCAACCTTCTGATCAGTAACCCAGAGCTTTAACCATTGAGCCACTACATTGAGCAAACCGTGTCTTTATGGATCTTGCTTTGTGAACAGGGACATTGTCATTCTGGAACAGGTTTTGTCCTCCTTAGTACCAGTGAAGGGAAATTGTAAAGCTATAGCATACAAAGACATCCTATACAAGTGTGTGCTACCACCTTTGTGGCAACAGTCTGGGGAATATACACATATGTGTGTGATGGTCAGGTGTCCACCATGTTTTTGGACGTAACGTGTATTATGATGGCTGTATTATTTCTGACAAATCCATGGCCATGATTCATGCATAATTTTCATTTTTAGAGAAATATTTTAATCCAAATTAACTCTCTTAGGCCTGTTTTACCAGGAGAGTCACTCAATGGGCCACTCTTACGATTTGGTGTCTTTTATGCACCCTGAATATTACTAATAAGAAATAAATCACTAAAGTATAACTGACCCAAATGAATAAATACATTCACATGTTTTTACTATGTAATCCAAAAGAATTTATACAAAATAAATGTAAAAGTTTGTGTTTCATGGAAATATTATGGGACCTCATGTGGTGAATGTTTGTTACTTATCAAAGGTTTAACATAATACTGTATAGGCCATTTTTCTCCCAGAAAGAAAGAAATGACCTGTAAGACTAAAATGAAAATGATTACCCCCACTCCCCGCCCACCACCCATTCAACTTTATGATTTTAAACCCTGCTGAACTGCATTCAACCCTGTAACGTGATTGATTTTTTGCCCATGTACTTTTCCATGTGACATAAAACTGTTTATGAAGCTATTTCAACACCATAACGCATATTTTTGGGCTGTTTTATATTTAAATATTCAAGAATACTTAAACCATTTGGACCAAATGATTAAGGCTGTAGTAACTGATGAGCTGCATCTTGCGTCTAAGCAGAGTGCACGGAAAACTGATAAGATGCAGAGAAATGAAATACATTCACACTTCTGACCATTGTTAAAATATGATCAATCATTATGGTTTAAAAAAATAATAATAAGAGAAATATTGCACCCAGGTTTACCATATTTTCTCAAACTGCATGCCAGTGAAGCTCAACTATTTATTTATTTGTTTGTTTGTTTGTTTATTTATTTATTTTTTCAAACCAGATGGTCTGACAATGTGAACTTTGCCATTATCGAAAGACAAAACAAACCAATAAATACACCAACAAAAAAGATTTTTCAGAAATAGGATAAGAAATAGAAGAGCAAACATCAGACATACTGCTTTTCAAAACAAGACGGAGTGGGATGCAGAAAAACAGATGCAGCAAAACATTATGAAAAGAGGTTGATAAGTAACAATATGATGATGATGCTACACAAATTCGAGTTACATTTGCTTAATCCAGGATAATAATGACAAATTTTCTCTTGGCTTCATTAGAAATTATCTGATGAACCTACTAATGTGCTTTATGCATGAATAATTATGCATCTGCATATGGCTGTATAAAAACCACTGGCATGACGGGTGCTCAGGCCTAATCACTACAGAAGCAAGGAATTAAACATAACGGGATGTGCTGTTAAAAGAAAATAATGATCGGGTGGTTGATTATTCTCCAGTAATATCATTCCCTAAAGTGTTTTGTTACTATTAAACCACAGTAAGTTTGAATTCACAACACATCATAAATTTTGAACAATTTGTAATAACATTAAATATTGTGGAACATCTGCAAAATTATGTAAGTTATTTCCTGTTATCACTTATTTTATAGCAGCTATTAAACAGTTGTTCCCTCCAGGATCTCTCTTTTTTTTTATTTTTAATCTCTTTAAAGTTAATTGAAGCTTGTAACGGAGAAAATAGAAAGTGCCAAGTCCGGGGTTCTGAAGACTCTCCCATGGGGGAAAACTTACTCAACAAAATGAAGTGCTGACACCTGAGACTCCATCAATATTAAATAAATGTCTCCTTACTGAAAGCTGTAGCAATGATGATATGTTTTTCTTTGTTAAAGAACATGTTTTCTATTAATTACTAGCCTTAGATTATATGGCGAGTCTGCCATATAGGTCCCTGTGTACATTTTTACTACAGAAGCGACAAGTTCTCAACCCTGGTCATGGAGTACCAAATGTCCTGCACATTTTGGTAATAACCCTGCTCCCAACACACCCGATTCAACTACTCACCTGATTTAACAGCCCTTCTTTATTTGAAGTGGCTATATCAGAGAAGGGAAGACACGAACATGTGCAGGAACAGGAGTTTGGAATCTGTGACGTATTAGAACGAGAGTATTAATATAGTATACCTGTATTTCAATTCAACTCAGTTCATTTGTATAGCACTTTTAACAATGGACATTGTCCCAAAGCAGCTTTACAGAAATATATAAATTCAAGATATAGATTTGAAATGTATGCAACCCAGAGGCGACGATGACAAGGAAAAACTCCCTGAGACGATATGAGGACGAAACCTTGAGACTCAAAAGGGAACCCATCCTCGTTTGCCTCGCAGCCAGAACTACAGGGTATCCCAATAGTCTCCATACATAGGGGACTATGTCTGCCAGCACCACATTGGTTGTGCCTTCGTCAGTGGATATCGGTGGACGTCCAGTTCTCGGTTGGTCCGCAACACTTCCCGTCTATAGGAATTTGTAATGAGTTTGGTAACCGTGTTGTGTGCGATGTGCTTCCTGTTAAAGTCCATCTCAACCTTGTGACAGCTTCCTGATCCAGCCATGAGAATGATTTCAAAACGTTCTTCCTTTGTCAAAGGCATTCTTAAAGGCTATCTGAAAAAAGAAAAAAAAAAAACTGAAAAAGACATTTTGCTAAAAAGTGTTCATTTCCCCCTATGTATGAAAAATTTTAGGACACCCTGTACTGTCAGAGCAATGCTGCTATTGAAAATGAATCAACATCTTCTGTGGTATAGCATCCAACACAACAGATTATTTTCTCCCACCCATCTATCCATCTATTTTCTGTACCGCTTATCCTACACAGGGTCATGGGATGCCCCCCTAATAATCTCCTTCCCTGAATTGGCTACATCGCTCTCCTCTCCTTTTCACCAATAGCTGGTGTGTGGTGGGCGTTCTGGCGCTCTATGTCAGCCGTCACATCATCCAGGTGGATGCTACACACTAGTGGTGGTTGAGGAGATTTCCCCCTATACAACATAAACTGCTTTGAGTGCCTAGAAAAGCACTATATAAATCTAAATCTAAGGGAAACCTGGCGTCTATCCTAGGGCAGTGGTTTTCAAAGTGGGGGGTGCCAGGGGGGCCTCAACAATTTGGTGTGAAAAATAAATAAATACATGATTTTCTCTTTCTCACTCTCAGACAACCCCACACACACACACACACACACACACACACACACACACACACACACACTCAATTCCTATTGTAATGTAATGTAAAGATGTAAGATGCAATTATTAATAAAAAAGGGAGATATATTCAGAAGTCTGTATTTTTAATGTGTTTTAAAGACATCTTGCAAAAGGGGGGCCTCGGCCAAATGTTAATGCCATTTGGGGGACCTTGCCCGGTGAAAGTTTGGGAACCCCTGTCCTAGAAAACTCGGGGCACAAGGCGGGGGACACCCTGCACGGGGTGCCAACTCATCACAGTGCACAATCACACACACACACTCACACACAATTTAGAGATGCTAATCTCTAAACCTAAACTGCATGTCTTTAGACTGGGGGAGGAAACCAGAGTACCCGGAGGAAACCCCCGAAGCACAGAGAGAACATGCAAACTCCACACACACAGGGCGGTGGCAGGAATTGAACCCCCTAAGCCTACGATTATTGTGAATGAAGCACTGTTTATCTCATATTGGTAAAAGAAAACACACACCCCAAAACAACAACAGTAGAGGGAGTAGATGGTATTACCTAATAGGCAAAATTCTGTTGCTGTTTTGAATACGGCTCTCTGTCAGGATGGAAATGAAATAGATTTCCTTTGTTCCTGGATGCTCGGTACAGCACTGGCCCTTTAAGATGAGTCGGTTCAATCTAGGCGTGTTTCCTGCTCCCATTCACAATCCAGCTTTCCGTCTCGCGAGGAAAATTCTGCGAGTACACAGCAATTTGTCATTTATTATTATTATTATTATTATTATTTTGCAAAACTGAAACATTGTTTCTGGAGACTGTTCCACGTCCCAGGAAAGAAAAAGAGCCGGTCTGTGCGTGTAAATGTATGTGTATGGGATAACGCCTGTTTACTGCGCTACTAAATGACATGACATGAATGTCAGTCGGTCAAGGTCCAGTCTCCAGCTGAGGCTACAGTATCCGCTTGAATTAGTACAGTTTTCGTTTTCAACCTGAACCGATTCTTAACGAGATTTCCCCCTTATTTTGGATGCTTTCTTCAGGCTGAGTGCTGCACGGTTATGCGGTTGGACATGGCACGGGAATTCTGCGTCTCTGGAACAGGACTGTGTTAGAAACCATTAACACTCCACTGGAGACTCATATATCGGCAGGTACAGTATACACACAGCCTACAGCCTGGCCGACTAAGAAGCATCTGTTCGGATGTCCAACAGCCTTCTGAACATGTGAATCCACGATCAGATTTGGATTTGGGAGAAAGAAAAAAAAAACTTCCACATTGTTTAATCGTGTGTCCTGTATATCGGCTTTGTTTCCTTTACAGTGACTGAGTCCTATTACACTCGCGCGCCGCAGTGATTAGTGAGAAACACACGTGACCCCAGAATCTCCAAATCATTGCTCTGAAATAAAAGTATCATCATGTCGGCGGTCATGATTCCGAAAAAATCTACCAGAAAATGGGAAAAGCTGCCAGGAAAGAACACCTTCTGCTGTGATGGCCGTGTGATGATGGCAAGACAGAAGGGAGTGTTTTACCTCACACTCTTTCTCATCATGGGGACCTGCTCTCTCTTCTTCGCATTCGAGTAAGTTATCACCCAAAAGACCCCCTCTTCTGTGTGTTAGAGATTAAGCATGGTGTGGCCTAATCTAAGTTTCTTGAACAAGTCTGGTTGCTGCATATGCATTACAATAAAATCAACACCAAGGCCTGTGATGTTGCTTCCTTTGTTATTCCACTAGAAACAAGTTTATTCCCAACCTATGTCCTTCTGAGAGGTGTTGTGCATTGTGTAGCATCTGTTAGTTTTTCCCACATGGACAGATGCAAATGTATGCATGTGGCATTCATTAGCTTCTGGATTACTAGACATCAGGCTGCTCTTAAGACCACAGATGCAACCGACCTAACTGATCTCGGAGCTCTGATCCGATAATGTTATCCTATAAATTCTACACAAGCTTCTGGTATCAAATTATGTGTAACCTTAGATGCATGACGGTGGGGTGATTTAATCAAAAATGTCTCCTGTGTTTATGTGCAAGCAGGGTGTTGTGTCAGGCAACGTAACACAATTTCATGGAAAAAATGCGTCAGTGGATTGATTTAGAAAATATCCGACCTATTCTGATACCAGTCCAGTGGTAAGACCAGTATTGACCGCAATGGTGATACTCTGTATTGAGAATATTTGGTCCATACCTATGTCCACAGCAATGTTAGACCTTAAGAAAACCTGCAAGTATTTTGGGTTCTATTAATAGCCTTACCTCCACTAGCATCATTATTCAATCTTCTATGCCTGTACAATAGTTAACCCAACCAGTGTTTAAGGGCTTGCTAGAAGTTGCTCTTGAGCAGTCTGCAACACTTATGAAATGATATGATCAAGGACTTCCATTATGTTGTCCTGACTTGCGGTTCAAACTACCCCCCTATAGAGACACACACATTTGAGATGTATTTGAGAAAAGAATCTTGCTGAGATTTGAATGTGCATGCCTATATTCTAACCGAACTAGAGATTTTCATGACAAGCTAAAAGAGTGCCAAAATGAGAATATTAATCCAGTACTGTGATTGTTCCGCAGTATACAATAAATGGTTGTATACTCTGTGTCTGTGATGAAGCTTATATAGCTTACGACCATGCTTCAGGTGGGATTTGCTGATGGCTGATGGGGTGTTTACTGTACACAATGTTCACACTTGAGCTGCTGTTAACTATTCCTCATAGGGAGAGATAACCTAGAAATTAACCCACAGAGCAGAAGTGTAATTTGAGACACTCGATTATCTAGCTATCTGAGTCAAATGTGCTGGATCCTTATGGTGGACTAACAGTAATAGAGGACAAAAAATAGGTTTAGCACATTGTAAATAGAATAAATACAAGTTTTTTTTGGAAACTATGTAAAGCCTAAGAAACACTTATAGATTCATTTGGCCATTAAAAATTGACATTTTTAACATTTGTAACATCTACTCTTGCTTTTTGTTGCTGATGAATGTTATGGTCAGTTGTTGGTGATGATGATTATGCTGACCATTTGTCATATGTGAAATCAGTATTAAGGTTTTGGACTTGCAGGAGTTCATTCCGGCCAACAGTCTAATTTGAGCATTCTTAAACTTAGTGCACATGTATTTTGGTTTGACTTATTGGTTTAGGTAGTATTTGTCTTTGAGTTAACAGAGATGGAGACTTGTGAACAGACAGTTGATGTCCTTGTGAGTGGGTTGGATAAGGTCCAAGAAGCGCTGGGTAGATACCATTGCCCATCAGCATTACTCTTTCCTAGGTTGACAGCAGCCGAAAGCAAGAACATATTCCAATAAAATGCTTCCAGCTGCTTAAATTAGCTGACTTTAGTCATAATCTTAATGGAATTTAATCTTTATCACAGAAAAAGTCCCAAACTAAGAATTTTAAGCTAAGGTGCCAGTGTGATTTTGTCTGTTCCTGAACCCAGCTAGGCCATTTCCCATCAGACTGGGTTATGTGCCTGGGATGTTCCATAGCAAAGCAGCCCATTGGGACAGATTGAAGAGCAAAGCACCAATTAGTCTTTCGGTTTCTCTCTGCTTCTTCTATTAGATAGAAAACATAATCACATTGTAAAATATGTGCTCTTGTATATACTTGTGAAGGTTCATTAGTATCTATGATCCTGTTACTCAATATACTTGTCATTCTTTTGCTCCCCACAGCAGAAGTATCAGTTTGACTGTCCCTCAAACTGCAGTGCATTTCTCTATGGCCATTCTTTTCCTCTATCTACTCGTATTGAACTTGTTATTTGGTGCAGTGTTGAGTTTTGCAGTGAATAGGGCATGTCTGTGTGAAATAATTTAGGCCATTGGAGGTGATTATCCCTCCATCTCAGGACATTTGTATCAAGCTATACTTCTGGGGAAGAAATTCAGGTGAAATACTTCCTTTTCCAACCAGCAGTGATACCCTTTAGACCAAGTAGACCAAAAATTGATTTTTACAGAAGATAGCTTTAAAAAAAAAAAAAAAAAAAAAAATTATGAGCTCTCTCTCCCTGAATGTTAGTTTTTAGGTAATTGTTTTTTAAATGGTTCTATTGATCAACAAGAGGATATGAATTATAATAATTCAAGGGGTGACATGGTAGAACAAAATTATGTTTCTTACTTTCACAAACCACATACACAGTCTTTATCTGTCGGGGTGGAACTTGGATATCCGTTAAGCATATTTCTCAAATATATCAAATGATCATATCAATTCCATTGTCTGCCTGTTCCTGTTGGCCACTCAACACTAAATGCTGAAAATGTAACCCTTCATAAACCACAGGGATGTTTGCACTCCTTATGGCTATAATTGCAGTAGTTCTGGAGCACAAATATATCCACTGAAGTTTTGTAATTCATTATAGAAATAGTATCTGAAAATCTATAGTGGTTGACAAAATCGAGTTGTACTGCCGTACTGTCACTACACTGTATTTGTGTACAAATGCAAGAGCATTTGATTGAAATGTTTGGACTGCACTATACTTTATTCCCGTTGTGTTATAAGTAGCCACTTGTGTGAGACAGGTGCACTTTCTTCACTTTCATGGTAGATTTGACTTGCTGTAAAGCAGTGTAAGCTTTACTACCAGTTCTGCTATGGCTAAAGCATACCAAAGGCTTTTTTGTTTACTTCTCTCTAAAATCTAAGATACCGTGTTTCACATAAATACCATGAGTTTATTCCTGGTTAGTCTTCAACCCTTGTTCTATGTAAATCATTTGCTCTGTAAATAATTTAATTCCTGAAGAACTAAACTCTTTATTAAGGATTAAGCATTGATTAAGCATCTTCTCCTTCTCAGTGACACCTAAGCTACACCAATACCAGTTTCAATTTTCACTTTAGGTTTTCTAAAAAAACAAAAAACCCTCATATAATAAAGGGGGATGATCAAAGAAATTCACTTAATTTTGTCATGGAGAGCTCTCCTTTCTGTTAGAGACTGGACTGCAGAAAGACTTTAAAGTGAATACACACTTTAGTTACACAGTGCACTGATGTCCTTTGTATCTGTTGTGAGGTGAATTGTGCCTTTATCACTTTAATGGGCTTTTTTTTCATAATGCATATTAAAGTATTACAGTGGCAAAGATCTTTATTAAAGATCACAATGTCTATTAGGACAACATTTTTAATTTACACATGTATACTAAGATCAGAATAGAAGTAGAATAAGTCTTAAGTAGTTAGTAGTAGTTTTTGTAGTACATATTTAATATCAGAAACAGTTCATTATTAAGAAATATATTGCAGTTATCTTTTAGGCATATCTGCTATTTGGGCTCATAAATACGATACAAGGAGTCATGCGTTGCTCAGTCCGCACAGGATTTTTTGTGATTGTTGTGGCCAAAAATGCTTGATTTTGCTGTGGGTTTTTTAAAAATGTGATAAAAAAAATACTTGAATTGGCAAAATTGCAGTTGCACGAAATTGTTTAGCATGTTCTTCCACAGTGACATTTGTTGGTAAATGAGACCTTTTAGCTGTACTCATGTACGCGTGAATTGAGGAGCGCTTTGACTGAATGTGCTTTGTTATGATGTCACATGACGCATCTTGGCCCAACTCTTCGGAAAATCGCAAGCTCCAATGAATATTGCAGAGTTTCTTGATTTTGCGTAAATTTCTCAGATCGGAAAATCCTGGAAGACCTGCCTGCTGTATTGTGAGGAGCTTTCTCATATAATGTATGTATCACAAAATGTTACTTAACTCTTGCAGGAATCACTGTGTTATTCCAACTATAATCATGTCAGGTATTATTGTTAACCACTGAATGGAATGAATATATTATATTAAATCTGCAAACATTTTGGCCAATTGCTCTCACTAATGTAGAAGCCTTGAGAAGAACTTTTCTCTCTAACTTTGGCTTTGACTTCCCTGTGTGGTGGTGGTTGTTATTATTATTATTATTATTATTATTATTATTATTATTATTATTAGTTTGTGTGTCTGCAAACTAGAATATGCTAGAAATTAAACAGCAGGTGAATCACTAGCATGGTATCGTAAGAGATCAGCGTAGGATTCGGAGTTATTGATGAATCTTGTGGATGCAGTGGCCAGGAACTTGACTATTAGTTTTTGCTGGCAGTAGCTCATGACACCAAGAAAATGAAATAAGTGGAGCTGAAAAGACAGCATCAAGAAATGGTGTGGGACCAAACAAAAGTGAAGAAAAGAAGTAACAATGGTTAGTTGCCCACCGTAAAGACCTGCGAGATTTCAAGGGCTTGAAAACCGACTCAGAACTTGCTTTGCGTCTGAACATATCATTATTTTGCTTCGTAGGTTTTGGTGTAATCTGGTGTGATCCTACCAGAGTGCATCATTATGCTGCAAATCATATAGTTAGCTAGCTAATTCAACTGCTTGTACTATAAACTAATTGGAAACTCTAAATAATCTTACAAGACCTTATAATTTTACACTACAGTATGTGTGTGTCTCTTTGTGTGTGCATGTGTGGGGGGAGCATAAGAGGAGAGGTGTAGGAACTGGACTTAACATTGCCAGTTTACGCCTGTCAAAAATCACATGCAACACAAACGTCTGCTCTAAAATATGTTAGCTAGCATGGCTAACAAAGCATTTCTTTGTTTTTGTTAACATGCTGGTTAGGGCCATGTAAAGCTAAAATACAATAACGTTATTATTATTATTGAAATGATTACAAGTATGAAATGGAGAATGGCAACAGACTATTCAATGTTGGCTAGCTGACACTGGCAATATTTATCAAGAACTAGTGGGGGGGTTAACTCTTAAAGTGTTATCATTGAACTGCCTCCCTGCACTGTAGGAAAATGCTGCCCTTTTATTTCTATATCTTCCACCTGGATCGCTAGGGATTACTGGAAGGAAAGATAGATCTGGAGAACCTGGAGGAAACCCACGCAAAATTCTTCCTTAACCTGAGCTCGGGGTTGAAACCCAGAACCCTGGAGCTGTGATACACTTACACTACCTGCTGCACAATTATGCTACGTGGTTTAGTTTTATTGCTTATAGGATATAGCTTTCAAAATGCATACTGACCATTGTTCCACCTTGTTCCACTTGATCATTTTTCTACCACTTTTATTTAAATGCTTCATATTTGGCATTCTGGACTCCAAAGCTTGTTGAACATTACAACCTTAACCAAAACTAAGTGGGACATAGCAATGGGTAAGTTCTACAAATTCAATCAGTGTATGCAGTGCTAAGTTTCTCAATATGAAATCGGGGTGTGTAAATGTTTGCACTGAACAGACGGCCTGCTGCTCCAGTATGTTGCACTGTGTGTGCGTGTCTTTGGAGGGTTGGGCTTTGAAGAGAAGTTTGGTTGACAGACAGAAGATTGAAAGGATATTTAGCCTAACTACGGTACATATAATAATACGAATAACATAATTTTTTGCCATATTTCTCACACTATGTATTTTTGAAACCCATTAAACTGTCTATAACCTAAGTGATTGCTATGAAAATGTTATTTTAGCAATATGCAGACTGAATATTGTCCTTTTACTCTTAATTTGATAGTTTTATTGATAGTAGGCTGATGTTGCCTGTCTCTTTAATTACCCATTGTATGTGCCCTATGCTTAAGAATCTTACTCAGCCTTTGTACGTCAAACAGCCATTTCCCTGCCCACCCTTCCTCTGCTCCCTAGTGGGAGTAGCGGATGCTCCTCTAGAAGGCTTTTAGTAAAGAAGGCTAAGTACCCCCACCCCAAGCATCTGTACTGAACCACCCAGAGGCTAGCGTGATAATGCAGTAGTATTGATTGCCTTACTTCCCTTCTCTCTCTCTCTCTCTCTCTCTGTCTCTCTCTGTGCACCATCACACCATACATGTATGTGTGTGTATATTTATACATGTACACACCCTAAGTCAAATCTATTGGCTTACAAAAGCGCAGCTAGAGAAAGAAAGGCACCACTAACAAAGAGACAAGTGACCTGGCTGGTGGAAAGCTGTGATAAGGAGTTTTATGTTAATTTGTTGTTGTTGTTGTTATTATTATTATTATTATTATTATTATTATTATTATTATTATTGTGTATGACAATAGTCAACAAATCTATTCCACTGTACTGTGATTTAGAAATTAAAGCACGTTTATGTGGCACTGCAGTTCAGGGACAATACAGAATTGTCAGTGAGATCCTAGTAATCTAGTGCATTATGTGTATGTACAGTAGCTTTAAAAGCAGCATGAGATGGCTATCAGGGTTGACTGTAATTCAGGTTAGGGTGGAGAAAAAACAAAGTTCTAATCTAATAGTTAATAGTTTTTTTTTATTGATTAGTAGAACAGAGATCATATGCACTGCAGTGTGATAGTGCAGGAAGCTTTGAGCTATGATGGGAAGTAATGATGAAGTTAGTCTGAGATGCATAGGGTAGTCATCAGGAGGAGGATGATATAGCAGAAAGCCTCATACACACACACACACACACACACACACACACACACACACACACACACACAGAGTCATCCCTTTCTTTGCATGCTGGCTTATGGCAGTAGAGTGTTTTGTTAGATATATTGTTTTTTTTCCCTGCCCCTTAAATTCATTCCTGGTGACAAGGCAACACCAGCCAAACAGACCATACCTGTCCCACTGGTTGAGACATCGTTTATGCTGATGCACCACACTTGTCTACCCAGTTTCAGGACAACTTGTTGTTCAACTCATTTCCACTTGTCTGTTGGGAAATTATGATAATGGGTTTGCTATTCTCTCCCTATTGCTCTGTTGCTGTGTTGAAACCCAGCAGAATTGATCTACTGGACTTGGCACCATGTCAGAGAGCAGCCGAAAAAAGGCAACCTGCCCAGCAACGTAACGTCACAGCATGGAAGTGGCTGCCAGCGCTCCGATTGGATTAATGAAACGTGCTGCAAAGGTTTATGGTCTGGTGTGACTTTAAATGGTCAGCCTTCACATTGTTTGTGCAGTTACATCAGGGTGGATCTATGTTAAATCTATGCAGTTAGGTGGCCACTCCCAATGCATTTGAAGCTGATGTATTTGTCACAGTGCAAGGACGGCAACAACGATATATAGCCCATACATTAGTAGTGCAGAAGCACTCCACATGCAGCTGAGTGGGAGGAGACTCAAGCCTCCTCTATTAATAGCTCAGTGCAGTGGATAGTCTGTAGTGAGCCTGAGGAAGTAGTTTTAGAGCACCCAAGTTGCCCACAAAAATGATGGGATCTGCCCAGATTCTTCTGTCTAAGACTTGGCCTTAACATTTACTATCCTAAACTCTGACTCACTCTTAGCTATGACTAAAGAGTGGCACTGTTTGTCTGCTGCAAAGGAGGATGCCATCTTCCCCACATTTTGTTGCTAAAGTATAGGCCTAATACCTAGTAGAGCTGCTTGAAATCTCCACTGGTTTGACATGGATTTGTAGTTCCATACATTTTCAGTGCTACAATGTGGGGAAAGGTTAAATTCTATAATGTCAGATACTTTCAAAGCTGTATTGAAATAGGCTAACCCTAAGCTGAACGTTTTATTTTGTCCATGGATGACTTAAGTTGTGTGTGCTTCTTTGACTCGGATGGTTGACACACGCTCAATGTCTCCAGCGGCAAGTGCGCAGATGAAGAAAACGGGTTTCATCCCCTCAAAAAAGACTGGCTAAAAGGAGAGAGAATTGGTCAATTTCTTCTTACTTTGCTGATTAAGACAGGCAGAGAACACACACACACGCACACACATACAGTATGCAAAAGGTATTAAAAATTCCTCCCATGCAACTCAGCCAACATGAGCAAGTTTGTATGAGGTCTGACTGAAATGCTGGTGGAAGAAAGCAAGAAAGGTTAAAGGTAGAATAAGGAATAAGAATAGAAACAAGAAGAGTAGAATAAGAATAAGGGTAGATTATGGTTCAACCTGACTATTCGATATATAAAAATGGTTTGCCAGTACATGATAGAGGTGATTAATGCCTCATATCTAACTGTTTTGCCCACTATAGATTAGGTGTGTAAATCGCAAGTCTCATGACGATATGATCTAATCTAGATTCTTTTAGCCAGCGATTGAATATTTGCCGATACCTCAATGACTACCACAATGCGTTTTCGATTTGATCGATCAAGTTCACTTTATTGTCATTTCGAACATATACAGCTGGTACACCTATTTCGTTTCACTGTGAAACGAAACAACGTTCCACCAGGACCATGGTGCTACATAAAACAACACGCTAACCACATGAGACGACACGGAACTAAATAAGATCTACACACGTTTACATAAAGTTCACGTGCTAACAACACAGGACAATAAAATACTACTAAAACAGGACAGTAGGCTCAGTAAGTGACAATGTAGTACCGACCAGTACACAGTTTAGTGTGGAAGTGTCTGATATAACAGGTAGTGCAAAAGACAGGTGCCAAAGAGTAACAATATAATTTAAAAATGGTATAATTATAAACATAACATGCTATGACTTAGTATTCAGCAGATCAACTTATACCAACTATGGACATAGCAGTTATTGCAGTAGCAGCCAGGTAAAGTGTAGAATAGTGACAAGAAATTGAATATGATGTTTTTATAAATACATTAGCAGCAAAAATGCAATAGAGTCAATGCAGATTCAGGGCCCTGCGATTGACTGTGTCTATTTCCTCACAATCAGTAATGTTTCTATTCATTCACAGATGCAACCAAAATATATTCTGAAAAATGTATTGAGCTTTCTTCCTTATGAAATGTTACATATTTCAGTGCAAATAAGGACCAATGATGAACATAAACTTTGACATTTGAAATATAAAGATTTGACATTTTCACACTCAGCAAAACAAAGCTGGAAAAAAAACAACCCTTTCCTACACCATGGTAGGAGTTATTGTGTAGAATTTCACATAAATGTTTAGTGCCTCAGTAACAACACACTTTTACAAACCCATGATTTGTATCTAACTAAAGAAAATTTTTTTTTCTTGATCGCTGATTGTACTATGTTGTGGCAAAGGTCCAGCTTAAAGTCATACACGCACTGATGTTTACGCATTGCATAGGTACATCGGATGGTTATTTAATCAATACATCGATGCATATTGATGGATCTTTACACCCGAACTATAGATGAGTGTGAGAAAAGATTGTATGTGCTAACTAAATACCATAAATAAATATCAAAATATGATCTGTTCTTTCCACATATAATTGGAGACTGTATTAAAACCCATTACATTTAGTTTATGTCAAGACCCAGTGCCCCGAAAGAGCTAAATCTAATAATACTCTTTCTTATGTTATGTGATTATCATCCGAGTAAAGGCAAGAATTCTAGCTAAGAACTGAAATGTGTCTTTATTTATGTTTATATTCCATATTCCATGCATCAATGCATGACAATATTGTGTTGTTTGCATTGTATTTGATAAATGAAATCTGTGATTAACAAAGGACAACCATGTGATTGATCCAGTACATCTTTGTAAACTCTACATCGTCAATGAATTGCTGCTGTAGCCTACATATTTATTAACACTGACTGAAGATGTATGCGCATGTGCTGTTTCTCTCAGTGTTGGCATCTTTCACTACGCTTAACAGTTTGAGGAACCCCCGAAGTGCTCCTAGATACTCATTTCTCATACTATTAAGATTTTTTTTTACATTACTCTTATTCTTAGGCCTAAGTTTAGGGGTAAGTTTCTGGATTTCTAAGAATCTTAGAATTCTAAAGATCAAAATTTTATCCCGAGTAGCTCTATATATATACTGTACATGCCCTGTAATTGGTATTGAAGTAATAAAAATGGAACTGTGACAACTGTAGTATTCAAAATGCTTCTTTTTGTGTGAACAGACACCCTTGGCCTTACCATTTTGTAGACAGAGCAACATACCTTGGGGGAAATAAGTATTGGAAGTGTCAACATTTTTTTCAGTAAATATATTTCCAATGAGGCTATTCACATGAAATTTTCACCAGAAATCAGTATTAGCTCAAGAAATCTGGAAGTATAAAGAATTCACAACATTTAAGTCCATAAATAAAGGTATGTGTAATAAAGTGGAGTGACACAAGAAAAAAGTATTGAACACACTAAGAAAAAGCAGTTCTCCAAGGCAAGGAACCAGCTGAAATCCGGAAGTAATTATACCCCCTTTCTGTGCAAATTAATATCAGATGGGTTAGTAAATTGATGGTATTTAAAAAGGCTTTTAGTTACAAAGGTGTCACACAAGAAACATCTCATGAAGGGTGAAAGCAAAGAGTTCTGCAAAGACCTTTGCAACCTTATTGTTGCAAAACATATTGATGGAATCAGATACAGACGTATTTCAAAACTTCTGAATCTTCCAGTAAGCACCATTGGGGCCATTATCCACAAGTGGAAGCATCATCACTCCATCATCAACTGGCCACAGACAGGAGCTCAAGATTTCTGACCAGGGAGTCAGAAGAATAGTCAGAAAAGTAGCCCAAGAGCCAAGGACCACTCAGAAAGAGCTCCAGAAACACTTGGAGGCAGCAGATGCCAATGTTACAGAGAAAACAATAGGCAATGTACTCCACCGCTCACGCTCGCCCCACGAGACTCCATTGCTAAAGAAAAGGCATGTCAAAGCTCATTTAAAGTTTGCTACACCTCATTTGGACAAGCCTATGAAATACTGGGAGAGTGTAGTCTGGTCAAAATGGAACTTTTTGGCTGTCATACTACACACCATGTTTGGAGAAGAAATGGCACTGCACATCACCCTTAAAACACTATACCAACAGTGAAGTTTGGAGGTGGAAACATCATGGTGTGGGGCTGTTTTTCATTGCATGGTACTGGCAGACTTCATATAATTGAAGGAATGATAACTGGAGCCCTTTTCTGGGAGATTCTAGAGAAGAATCTGCTGCCATCCACCAGGATGATGAAGATGAGACGTGGGTGGGCTTCCAGCAGGACAATGATCCAAAGCACACTAAAGGAAACTCAATTGGTTTCAGAGAAAAAAAATCAATGCGTTAGAATGGTCCAGTCAGTCACCTGACTTGAATCCAATTGAACAAGATTTAAAGACAATATGTTTAGAAGAATGGGCCAAAATCACACCTGAATACTGCGACCGATTAATTTCTTCATACAGGAAGCGTCTTGAAGATGTCATTACAAACAAAGGCTTGTCCACTAAGTATTAGATACATTTCAGTTAGCGTGTTCAATACTTTTTACCTGTGTCATTACTCTTTATTACACATAACTTCATTTATGGATTTTAATGTTTGGATTTCTTTATATGTGCAGATTTCTTGTGTTAACATCGGAGTCTGGTGAAATTTTCATGTGAATAGCCTCATTGGAAATATATTTAATTAAATTTTTTTTTTACGCATTCAATACTTATTTCCCCCACTGTAACATATATATCAGAATGAGCTGATTCAGTATATTACTGTCCATGTGTATTTTTAAATGTATTAAATATAAAAAATGACAGGTACAGATGGAAACAAATATACGTTATAAGGACAGATTAGCTGAATATTAAATTAGCCATGTTTCACAAAGCATTTTGGATTAGAGGTGTCAGTATTTTTACCTGAGGATATGGAGCTGTATCTAATGCTCTCTTGTCACTGCAAAGTGCTTTGGAAATGCTGGCCCAGGTAGTATTCTGTTTGTTTTCTAGCCTTTAGCAGTTTTACTACTTTAAAAAGGTTCCATGAGGTGGGGGAAATACAGACACTGTGTGCAGTTTTATTTGATCTTATAAGATAAACAATACACATTTCCTCTATTTACTTTTGCAGAATTGTTGAGCCTAGAAGGCTTCCTGTTGTGTGTTCAGTGCATCTGAGGTCATATTTTGATTCTCCAGCATGTTCCAACATCGAATCTGTGTATAAACTGTATTAACTCAAATCACATGGGGGAAAGATACAAGATCACAGTGTTTGTGTTTTGACCCTTGCAGGTGCCCATACCTGGCGGTCCATCTTTCTGCAGCTATCCCGGTCTTTGCCGTGGTTCTCTTCTTGTTTGTCATGGCTATGTTGCTAAGGACAAGCTTCAGTGACCCAGGCGTGCTCCCTCGAGCCCTCCCTGAGGAAGCCAACTTCATTGAGATGGAGATTGGTGAGTCTGTTTTCAGGATTTTATGATTATAAGAGGGCAAAGGGGAGGATGATGAGGTCAACAGTTGCATGTCTAAAAGCCTCAGGACATAAGCAGGACGGTGACGATTTAGTCATCAGGCAGATTTAGTCAGTCTGCATGCTCTGGACTCGTGCACAAATTCATGGGGCTTTTGAACCCTAGCAGTGCATCTGTGTTTTCTTATTGAGTTGCTATTGAATTATGTTGCATTTTATACTGTGGAACAAAAGAACAGTGCTTACACCTAGTCTGTCAGACTTTCCAGGTGTACATTTAAGACCATAAAATAAAATTTATGCCCAAGAAGGCACAAAGTCAAATTCTACCCATTGTTGTTGGTTAGCTAAGTCAACCATTTATGTGTCTGATCTGGCATGTTTATACTAAGCCTGCTTTTAGATGGCTTTAGAGAGTGCTGGGAAGGACGGATGGAATTGTCCTCTCCCAAAACAAGAGTGATTATTATTATTATTATTATTATTATTATTGATATTTTCTGCTGATATTGGACCAATATCAGCAGAAAAACAAATTGGGAAAAAAGAATGAATCCAGTTCTGTAGTGTAACAAATCTAGCCAAAATTGACTGTAGCACAACGTAACCTATAGAGTGCATAGTACATAGAGTAGGTAACAAGATAATTACAGCCACCTGAACAGTTTTGTATAAGTGATGTTGATGGCTGTGTATTTCTTCCTGTAGTGTTATAGAGAACCACAGGGCACCATCGAAGTGAAGTGTTTCATTTAAAAATCACTCATTTTAAACTTTAGTATAGGATTGTTATCAGGATCGGCTGATGCGTCAATACGTTTCAATATCGACACCAGTATTGTGCATCTCTAGTCCTTACTCATTTATATACAACACCAATTCCGAAAAGCTTGGGAGCTAGGAGTGATTTTTAAATGTACTTTGACTTGTATTTAAACGAAAAAGCATATAAAGACAAGGTATTTGATGTTTTACCTAATCAGCTGCATAGTTTATTTTTTTGAAGATAAATGTTTATTTTGAAATTGATGCATGCAACACGTCCCAAAAAAGTTGGGACAGGGGCAATTTAGGACTAATAGCGATGTGACAAGTTGAAATAAGGTGATGTGAAACAGGTGAGGCAATCGTCTAATGATAGTATATAAGGAGCCTCCATAAAAGGCCTAGTCCTTCAAGAGCAAGGATGGGTCGAGGCTCACCAATCTGCCAACAGATGCATCAGTGAATAATCCAGCACTTTAAGAATAACATTCCCCAAAGACAAATCAGTAGGATTTTGGGCGTTTCACCTTCTACAGTGCACAATATAATTAAAAATTCAAGGAATCTCGGTGCATAAAGGGCTAGGCTGAAAACCACTTCTGAATGTGCGTGATCTCCGATCCCTCAGACGTCACTGTCTTAAAAACCGTCATGAGTCTGTAATTGATATCCTGACATGGGCTCGGGAATACTTTGGTAAACCTTTGTCAGACAACAACATTCGCCGCTGCATCTACAGACGCAACTGAAGGCTTTACTATGCAAAGCAGAAGTCAAACATCAACACTGTCCAGAAGCGCCGCCGACTTCCCTGGGCATCTGAGATGGACAGTAGCACAGTGGAATCGTGTTTTGTGGTTGGACGAGTCAACATTTCAAATAGTTTTTGGACAAAACAGCCATCATGTTCTCCGGGCCAAAGAGGAAAAGGACCATCCAAGCTGTTATCAGTGTCAGGTCCAAAAGCCAGCATCTATCATGGTATGGGAGTGTGTCAGTGACCATGGCATAGGTAACTTGCACATCTGTGAGGGCACCATTAATGCAGAAAGTTATGTACACATTTTGGAGCAACATATGCTGCCATCCAGATCAGGACAACAGATTACAAGCGCATGGTTGCATAAGCAGAGAGTGCGGGCACTAGCATGGCCTGCCTGCAGTCCTGACCTGTCTCCGATTGAGAATGTGTAGTGCTTTATGAAGCGCAAAATAAGGCAACGAAGGCCCCGTACAGTTGCGCAGCTGAAGAAATGCATAATGGATGAATGGGGGAAAATTTCACTTGCTAAAACTTAACCAACTGGTGTCTTCACTCAGCGCCCAAAAGCTTAATAAGTGTTATTAAAAGAAAAGGTGATGTTACACAGTGGTAAACAGATAACTGTCCCAACTTTTTTGGAGTGTGTTGTAGTCATGAGATTTTAAATGAGAGTATATTTTCAAAACTAAATAAGATTCATAAAGTAAAACATCAAATAAAGTGTTAACAATGTGTTTTCAATATAGTACTGGGTGAATTAAATTTTCAAATGGCGGTTTTATTTATTTATTTATTTTTATTTATTTCCCATACTGTCCCAACTTTTTTGGAATTGGGGTTGTATTTGTGGAATGTATTATGGTTTTCATTATTTATTATTTTTAATGCCACATGATGTAAAGTGACTGTGATGTTGTATTCAGCAGCCAGTATGACTTTGCAAGCTGCGTCACTGAATGTGTTCTCAAATATAGTTTGTAATGCTGTTGGCAGGCATTAGCAAGATAACTATGGGTAATTGGATAGTTTGCTTAGTAACAAGCTGATACGCATCTGTTGTAGCTCAAATGTGGGCATACTCAGTTAAGACTGGCGTAATGTTGGCTGGTGTAACAAAATATAAAGTTTGGTTTTAGCTACAGTATCACCTATTTGTTAGTGAGGACTTTTTACTGCACATTGAATAATTTTTTGACCGTCTGATTTGAATTGGTAGTACACATACACTGTTATGCTGTGCCTCGCCCATTTCCAATAGGGCTGACTGCGGTCGAATTTTCTCCGTCCTCCCCACCCCCACCCTGCCATTTCCTCATAGGCTCAGAGCCTCTGACTCTGCTGAAGATGCACGTGCTCGGCTCTGTCTTCGTCTCTACTCCATCCTCTCGCTTCTCAGCACCATGAGGAAGAGTGGGTGTGACAAGGCAGAAGCACTTCACATGACACAGCATAGAGCTGATAAATGAGCTCTCCTGTTAATGTTTAGCTATATTTAGGTGCAGGAGTCATTGCCATTGTAGTGATCTATATGCACTAAACCTGGACTTTTAGTGACTAAAGTGTTCCTTTTAGGATCTGGCCTTGTTTTTTACTGTGTAATTTTACTGTGAAGCTGAATCCTAGTTTCCTCCTCATGGCAACAGTTTATTAACACATGAATACGGGATCCTAAAGCATAGACATGATTTACTAAGGCATCAGAACGAGATAAGTACACTATATCTTCCACTTAGTAATGCGAATAAACAAACAAACAAAAAATGGGTGTGGCCACATATTAATAAAGCATGATCATTGTGTTGTGCCTCCAAGCTTGTGTATGTGTGTGTGTGTGTGTGTGTGTGTGTGTGTATATATATGTATGTAAATATATATATATATATATATATATATATATATATATATATATATATATATATATAATATATTTTTTATGTCACGATACCAAAAATCTAGTAGTTGGTACCAATACCACCAAAAGTGCACGAAACTCGATACCAAAGTCGATACCACTTTGTGGTTTAAAAAAAAACAACAATTAAATTAAAAACTCATGGAGGACATCCTCCTCTGGCTGATACTGGCAAAGAGAGAGAGAGATATTTTAGTTATCAAACACTGTCTGACAATGACTAATAAAACAGTGGAGGCTACAAGCGCTAAGGTGCACTCCTAAACGTGCCCGCGATAATTTTGAAACTGGAGAAGTTTCAAAATAATTTGCATTTTCAGTTGAATTTGGGGGAAAAAACTTGAAGCATTCGTTGGTGTTGAACTATTTCAATTCCTTTTGTTTGATTTGTTCATTGCAAACACTGAAAGTCTGTAAATTTTGACAATAAACCTGAGTTGCAGTGGGGGTTGAATAATTTTGATTGCAATTGTATATATGTATATGCATAAAGGGTTTTACGGTATCCACCAGGTACTTGGGGAGAAAACTGCCGCTTGTTTACTTCAGTTAAGCTGTAGACACTAGAAAAGTTTATAGACACAGTTTCTAATTAGGTACTGTACTTAACATCTTTGTAGAATTTTCTAGGACCTGACAGGCCTATATTATATATATATTTTTTTAATCGTTCAGTAACATGCATTTTATACATGCATTTTATACATGCAAAACCAATGAGGTTTTCTTCTCCCTGTTTCTTAAAAGAATGAAGCGAAAATGTGTAAATGTCAAATTTCACACTTCTACTCATTTGAATGACCCTGAAAAAACTTAATCATGTTAGATAAAGTTGGGGGTTGCTTTAAAGCTCAGCCTGTATTTATCTGAACATTATTTTCTCTGGAACACTTTCAAATTAAAATATTTTACAAATTCAGTGTTGTAAAGGTCGGTATTTACTGTGCAACCCTAGTGTGAGTATGCACTGGTTCTGAGAACAGATGTGTTATAGATTTTATCGGCTACAGGCATGTTAATCTAAAGGCAGCTGTGTTGTTTTGTCTCCTCAACCTAATTAAGGTTGGTCCCTGAGTGAATGTTAGGCTGTTAGCATTTTATTGCAAAAGCAGTGATGGAAAATCAGTACGCACCACTAATCAAAATGTTCTGTCCTTTAAGCACAAAGTATTCTGCCAAGCCTGCTGTGAAGGCAGAAGTAGACCAAGTAAAGCTGTGTGTGGGTAAAGAAAGAACCAGGGATTTATTGAATTGATTACACCATTAATATGCTGTTGTAAAATTGGCAGCTTTTTTTGCTCACTGTATAATGCTTTTCATTCTCTAGCACGAAAAGTTGTTGTTTTCACTCTAGTCTTTTTCTTTAACATTCTAAAGTGCATATTTAAAATAAAACTCTTTATCCATGACCTAAATTCTAAAACCTGTGTGAGATCTATGTGTATATCATTTGTATATATCATTAACTGTACATATCCATGCAGTTTTTACTTATTCTGTATTGGGGCAGCACATCATGCCTGCTTGTGAATGGACCTGACCCCACACTGACGCATTTAAATTTTTCCTCGTTTTACAGAGGCAGCCAATGGCAACGTACCGGCCGGACAGCGCCCTCCTCCCCGCATCAGGAACGTGCAGATCAACAACCAGATTGTCAAGCTGAAGTACTGTTACACCTGCAAGATCTTCCGCCCTCCTCGTGCTTCCCACTGTAGCATCTGTGACAACTGTGTGGGTGAGTTTGGCATACGCGTGTGTGTGTGCGTGTGCATGCGCCCTCCCATGGGGAAATCTGGGGCACCAGCGTATGAGTGAAACCAGTGAAGATATGCCGCCATTTAAAAGTTTTAGTGCACAAGATGGCTGAATGACGATTCGAAAAACAAAACCACTTTACTAGGATGTTTGTGTGCAAAATGTGTTTGTACTTTATATGTAGTTGTAATTTAAAATCAGTTTACGCCAAACTCGTTTATGAAGGGTTTTTGAAGCACAGCCGCAGACAGTTCACTTAAGCTTACATGCTTCAGACACATCTCAAATTTTTTCCCTTGCAGGTGTAAATGAAGTGTGAAATCCCTTGCTATGACTAAAATTTCTATACAGTTTGAACGTTATTTATAATAATAATCTACAAATATGGCATGACTGCAGTCTGTAGTTGTTTAGCAGTTGTGTTTGATTGGAAAAAACCTTTGTCATTATACTTCCTAGCATAACGAAAGCACATTAAAATCACAGAAATAGTTCAGTGCAGATGCAACACTGCAGGTAGTGCAAGGCTGTGACAAACATTACAAGACAGTACATACTACAATACAGGAAGTAAGGCAGTACACGTAGTGCACAAAACTCATTATAACAGCTTTAACTAGTTTAACTATGTGCTGAACCATTTTAACAACACTACATGGCCAAAAGATACGTATACATCTGACCATCACGCCCAAATCTTCCCCAAACTTTTGCCACAAAATTGTCTAGAATGTCTTTTGTATGCTATAGCATTATTATTTCCTGTCACTGGAACCTGTTTCACAAAGCGAGGTCCATTAAGACATAGTTTGCCCTGACCTCAACCCCACTGAAATCCTTTGTGATGAATTTGAATGCTGACTGCATGCCAGGTCTTTTCACCCAACATCAGTGCCAATATCATTGGCTGAATGAGCACAAATCCCCACAGCCACACTCCACAGACGCTTTCCAAAATCTAGAGGAAAGCCTTTCGAGAAGAGTGGAGGTTATTTTATTAAATAAACAAAGGGGACTAAATCTGTGTTAATGCCCATGGTTTTGGAATTGGCACATATGTGTGTGATGGTCAGGTGTCTGCATTACTTTTTGGCAATACAGCGTGTTAATGTATAGCCAGGCATGGTATTGGACATTCCAGTCCTGATTGTATAATGACATATTGCACAATGTTGACTGAGTGGGTAGCAGTATTCCAATATTGCAGCAGTTCCAGGAGAGTGGGAACCAGCAGCTTGACAGTTTTAAAGATCAGTGTCTGTGTGTGAGTGGGAACCATCAGCTTGATAGCTCTGAAGTAGAAGCTGCCCCTCAGTCTGGTTGTGCATGACTGAATAGTCTGTTACCTCCTACCACACAGCAGCAGAGTAAACAGACGGTAATTGGAGTGCACTGGGTCCCTGGTGATGCTAAGAGCTCTCCTTTGGCATCTCTTATTGTAAACGTATTTTGTGGCTAACTGATCTAAAGAGTCAGTGACATGCAGGGCTTTCGTGATAAAAGTGATGGAACGTAGCATGTATGAAAGTGTATTGTGGACTGCACGGTTAAGGACATGCCTTGCTTGTTTTTTCTTAAAATATACTTTAGTTTAAGACACTCTATTATTCTATGATTGGGGTGGCAAATGGCTGGAATGTAGAACATGGCACCACCTTTAATGTACTCATGCATGCTGTACTTAATCCTACATTGCTGAGTGGTGAGGCACCAGGTATACATACAGAGAGCTGAGGTATGAGACACGAGTGGAGAAATACATGAAGGCTTACCTTTTTTTTTTTCTTTGCACAGTCATCGTGAACACAGGGCCGTCTGTCTGGCCTCTATGCACCTGCTGCACTGTCTGGCGCACACACACACACACACACACACACACACACACACACACACACACACACACATATATGAACACATGCAGAGTAGCCAGCCATCTTCCACTGATGGTATCCAGGGGCCAGGTCTGCTGATGAGAATGTAGATCAGAAAATGTACAAAGCTATTTAGCTGAAGTGGTTTGTTTCTTTTTCAGATCCGTAGAGTATTTCTTTGTTTCTTCCTGTTCCTTAATCATTCCCAGGTGCAGACAAGTATTATGGGTTTTTTTCAGGTTAAGTGCTTCCTGCAGGGATTATCTTGTAGCACAAATTGTCTGCGTCTGTAAGCTTTAAGAGTTGTGCTTGTCTTTATCATGAGCAGGTTTGTGTCTCAACAAAGAAAGTGATCTTTCATTGTCCTCAGACAAGCATTTGCTTCCAGTAAGTCTCAGAGCTAGAGATGCACTGATCCCTTTTTACTATCTGTGATTTGATACCGATATACGAGTTCTGAGAATAGGCTGACAGCTGATACTCAACTGATACAGAATTCTTCACTTCAGATGCGAAGCTTTTAAAAAGATTTTGCTGTGAAGATGCCCAGTTTGTCTTTTTATTGTATTTCAATAAAGACAATCCCCAACATGGAGATCTGATGATTAAAAAAATGTATCTGAAAACAAAAACTGATTATAGAGTAAGCAAAAAAATATTCTCCTGGACTATATATTTTATATGTATATTATTTTAAAAAATCTGTTCATTAGACTCAATAGACTACATTAAAATAACTTTATATTACTACTTCATTTATCATTTACTGTTTCTTTATTTATTTTATTTTTTTGATTTGCACTTTTCCTGTTGTATCCCCAGCACGTTTATCTGCTTCCTGATTTACTCCCGCAGACTTTCTGAATCTCCTCACTGCTCCTCACTGGAATGAATTGATGCTGTAGTCAATATGAACATGACTTAAGATGACACTTCAAACATTTTCAGGAAATATCAATATTTTGGTAAAATACTCCCATTGCAATGCACTGAAGATTTGGGGTTTAGGGACAGAATAGTAATATGTAGATGCATTTCACCCTTTGCGTGCCTGTAACAGGCAGCAGTGAACCTGGTTGAAAGTACTTTATTCCTGTGCTTTATTAATGCTATGGGATTACTAAACAGCAACTAATAATACACTGTAATACTTCAGTTATGCTTTATGTTCTGTATCTATTCCATTTGGCCACTTTTAACAATTTTGTGCAATCGATATGAACTAGAGCTCGTTGATGGCAATCCCTAAAGCACTAAACTTCTTGACTCTATGATATTGAGTTTTATTCTTCTATATTTGTCTGTTTATATTCTTGGAAATGCACTCTAAAACTGACCTTCCTAAAACACAGCTATAGTCTCACATATTTAATCTGGCTTTAATGTGGTGGTACTATTCCTAGACAGTAATAGTTGCATGAGTAAATAAGGAAATAAATAATGTAGTTGTAGTACCTTAATAAGGCAATTTGTTGATTTTTCCTTTAATTTGTAGCACTTTGTATGTCTAATTCACTATAATAACTGTCCATTTGGAGTGATTATTGCTCTGATACTTAGCATTAGGTACCTCCCTACTTCAAGTAGCACATCTGAGGCTGAATTCTGTCTCTCTCACTTTATCTCCTAGATCGCTTTGACCATCATTGCCCATGGGTTGGAAACTGTGTGGGGAAGAGGAATTACCGCTACTTCTACCTGTTTACACTTTCTCTCTCCCTCCTTACCATCTACATCTTCACCTTCGACATCGTCCATGTTGTACTACGTGAGTGTTGAAAGCCAAGGGAATCCTCACATTCAAATGGTGATGCCACCATTTGAAAGCTTCAGGCTGTTGATTGTTTACATATAAAAGAAGGGGAATCTTCTAAAAGCTGTGTTGCAATGAGCTACATTTAATGGCTGGTTGACATGACATGCCTTTCATCTTCCTTTTCATCAGATTGCTACTGCCGAAAGACAGAAGTGTGCAGACAGAGGGAGGGAAGGAGGGAGGGAGGGAGGGAGGGAGGGAGGGAGGAAGAGAGAGAGAGCACAGTTCAGAAGGGCCAAGTATCAGCAAGAGAATTCCACAGTATGCTGTAGTCGGCTCATTAGCCCAAAGCTTGTGATCACAGTTTAAACAGAATACAGCTTGAATGTCATTCCTAATTTAAAAAGCATGACTTTATAATACTATAATATAAGTGAAGGAAATACGTAATCAGGCAGCAGAAAGGGAGGGACTTCACAGATTACTTATCTAGTTATGTCAGAACCTGTTTGTGCCTGTGTCATGTACTCCACAGGATCAGTGGACTCCGGATTTGTGAACACGCTTAAGGAAACCCCTGGGACATATCCTTTAAGCAGCAGCTCACCTTAATATGCATTACATCTCTTACATAAACTCTCAGTACTGCTATAAATATTATGAAACATTGCAGCACTAAACTAAAGGATGCGCTTATATAATGTTCATACCCTCTTGAATAATTTGTTTGTCTTTAATCATCAACAGATTTATAGCTATGTTGTTCAGATATTCATCCCTGAAGGTCAGCACTTTTTGAGCTCCATAAAAGCTTTTACACATCCAACACGAGTCTCCAATATTAAGCCTATAAATGATCAGATTTCACAAGGTTATCTTGCTGTCCAAAGAGATTGCCGGATATTGGGTAAAATGGAAAATTCTCTATTCATAGCTGTTGCCAGTACAGTGATAACTGTAGAGTAAACATCACACACCGTATAATAACCGTGTGCATGAGTGAACAAATTAGACCATGCACTGCAGCCTAGGAAGTAAAGTATATTGGTGTTTCTGTGTGTTATTTCCTTAACTGTCTTCTCTACTGTGGTGGAGGTGCTGGTGTGCTTCTTCACACTCTGGTCTGTGGTGGGACTGACTGGCTTCCATACATACCTGATCTCACTCAACCAGACCACCAATGAAGATGTGAGTTTCAACTATCAAAAGTGCATGAAAATGTTTGTGTGACTTCCTGTTTCCTGTCACCTGACTGGAAAGATACAGTTGTGTGTTGAATTGTGGCAGACTCTCAGAGGTTTTGAAAGTGTCACCTTACATGCTCACTCCTTTTGCAAAGGGTTGATGGGGTGTTTACACTTTACTACAATAATGCATTTATAATGAATATTTTCAGCTTTTGTTACTGCTACTGTTCAGAATGAGACATGGAGTGAGACAGGAAAAGAAAGAGAGACAAAATCATTGTCAGTAGGGGCCATTCTTGCCTGATGCAATGGCTCATGTCGCTGTTTTTCTATGTCAATTTGATCTCGCTAATAATAGACATATCAATACAGACTGGCAATGGAGCAGATGACTCACAAGCACACACAACAAGCCTGCTGGATGCAGAGGGCACCTTCAAACCTGAGCCTGAGCATTCATCTCACAGGGCAACTCCTATTTTTATTACTCATTATCAGTGACAGACAATTGCAGTTTTTAGTCTTTTCATTAGAAATCCTGTTCATAATTTAACTGCAGCTGTGCAGAAAATAGAAGCCATTAAGGCTCCATCCTGATATCAAACCCTTGGCTCATTCATAATTTCCATCCAGGAAAAATTAACACCCTTTTGCTATTTCCAGAGCAGCTTCTCTTAGTCCTTAGGGTGAACACTCTTTCAATCCCTAAATATATCTACTATCTTGTAAGGTATATGTGCCACAGACTGTAATTTAAATGATTTCCACTAGCCTAGTGCTATATTGATTTTTCCCTGCTCACGAATTACCACTTTAAAAAACCACGATAAACAATTTAATCGTTCAGAATAGTCATCCAGATCCTAAAAAACAAGAAAACGAGAAATTCCTCCATTTTTGGCCTAATAATATTATCTTGTTGGCATTGGCAATCGCAAAATCTCAGCTGAATACTGAATTTTGGGTGATTCTGCAATAATGCACAATAAAGGAAAAAAACCCCACTATAAATCATAACAGTACATTTTGATATAATCTTTTTACAAATCAGTTATCTAATGTCCACATGACTGATATTTTCCACTATTGACTGTGTCTGAGCATAAAAAAAACAGTGTATGTAAATCTCTTTCTAAATATAATGACCATTAAAATTATTATGTCTTAGATACTTTGACACTTGTAGTTGTAGGCCTATTTAATCTTTTTAGATAAAAAATTTCGTCCTTTTTTCTGTGACAATATTTGACTGTTTTCGGTCAAAATTGTTTGGTGACATCACTAATAAATATTGTTAACTGATATTAATATATACTTGTCTAATGTTAGCTATGTCAAACATGAATTGAAAGACTTTATTTCAAATTAATGAGATCAAAACATTGTCTGTTAACCATGACATAAAGTGAAGATGCCACATGAGTCTGATAGAGAGTGAGAGGGAAGAAGTGCTTCCGGGTGCCAGTTAATATCAAAACACCTGAATCAAATGGTTCCAGACTTATATGTCTATGGGTTTATCTCTCATTATATTGAGGGGAAAAATAAGCCTGCTCTTTTGGCATATATTTGAGTGATAATACGTACTGACATGTGTAAAGGTTGGCAATTGTGGTAAAATAATCACCGTAAACATCACTGTATATCTACGCAATGTAAAATTGTGTAGAGATGATTAAATCATTATATCTCAGAAGCCTAATTTCCGCCTTAATGAGAAAAGAACGGAAAACCCATTAACTCCAAACTCACTTATAATGAAAGCCCAAAGACAGATAATAAATTCCACAGATAAATGTTTGTAAAATCTTTAATTACAACCCCAATTCCAAAAAAGTTGGGATGCTGTGTAAAATTTTAATAAAAAAAGAATCCAATGATTTGCAAATCTCATAAACCCATATGTTATTCACAATAGAACATAGAAAACATCAAATGTTTAAACTGAGGAAATGTATCATTTTAAGGAATGGTAGCACTAGTTGTATTGTTCTCTGCTTGATATATCGCTTTGCTTGTATTTTTCTCATTTGTAATTTGCTTTGGATAAAAGCATCTGCTAAATGGATAAATGTAAATGTAAGGAAAAAATAAGGTCATTTTGAATTTGATGGCCGCAACAAAAAAAGTCTCAAAGGTCTCAAAAAATTTGGGCTGCAAAAGTAAGTGTTACTAAAAAGAAACAGCTGGAGGAACATTTTGCAACTAATTAGGTTAATTGGCAACAGGAAAATAATATGATTGAGTATAAAAAGAGTATCTTAAAGAGGCAGAGTCTCTCAGAAGTAAAGATGGGATGGAATCTGGATGGAAGCATGTGTTGCTCTAAAACCTGTATATACCTTTCAGCATTCATGATGCCTTTCCAGATGTGCAAGCTGCCCATTCTATATGTACTAATGCACCTCATACCATCGGAGATGCAGGCTTTTGAACTGAGATCTGATAAAAAGCCGGATGGTCCCTCTCCTCTTTAGTCCTCTTTAGTTTAGAGGACGTGGCGCCCATGTTTACAAAAAGAATTTCAAATTTCGATTCATCTGACCACAGAACAGTTTTCCTCTTTGCCTCAGTCCATTTTAAATGAGCTTTGGCCCAGAGAAGACGGTGGCGTGTCTGGATCATTTTCACATATGACTTTTTCTTTGCATGATCGAGCTTTAACCAGCATTTGTGGATGACACGGCGAACTGTGTTCTCAGACAATGAGTTCTGGAGGTGTTTCTGAGCCCATGCAGTGATTTCCTTTACAGACTCATGCCTGTTTTTAATGCAGTGCTGCCTGAGGGCCTGAAGATCACGGGCGTGCAATATTGATTTTGTGCACAGAGATTTCTCCAGATTCTCAGAATCTTTTGATGATGATATGTACTGTAGATGATGAGATATTCATAGTCATTGCAATTTTACATTGAGGAACATTATTCTGAAATTGTTCCACAAATGGTAGACACAGTTTTTTGCAGATTGGTGAACCTCTCCCCATCTTTACATCTGAAAGCCTCTCTAAGATGCTTTTTTAAAAAATTTTTTATACCCAATCATCTTACTGACCTGTTTCCAGTGAACCTCCAGCTGTTTCTTTTTAGTAACACTTACTTTTCCAGCCTTTTGTTGATCTTGTCCCAACTTTTTTGAGACGTGTTGCGGCCATCAAATACAAAATTACCTCATTTTTATCTTAAAATGGTACATTTTCCTTAGTTTAAACATGTGATATGTTTTCTATGTTCTATTGTGAACAACATATGGGTTTATGAGATTTTCAAATCATATGCATTCTGTTTTTATTTACACTTTACATAGCGTCCCAACTTTTTTGGAATTGGGGTTGTATGTAAGGTGAATTCAGAACAACAACTGTTTCAGTAAATAAACATTGTGTGTGTTTTCTGGGCTAGCTGTGTCATCAGGGATCCCTCCCATTCTGCCCACTCACTGTTCACACTATTTCTCGTAAGAGGTATTGAAGGATCACAGCCAGAACATCCAGACACCATGACAGCCTTTACTCCCTGACTGTCAGGCACATCAACAGCTGTCACCCTCTATATCTTCCACCTCCATCTTCCTCTTACACACACTGACACATTGAATGGTTACAAATGCTGCACTGTGCAACTTACGAGCCTCCACAAGAACATGCAAACTAAGAAAACAAGGAAGCTTGTGCATATGACACTAAAGTTTTTGAATCTAGTACAGTGAAACATCAGATGTTGTCGTTAGATGTTGTGTTGAAAAGAATTCTGAGGTGCACCTTTTGAATAAGATTCAAATTGTGTAAGCTCATGTTGAATTCAGTGCAGTGGACGCAGTAGATTTGACAGTAGATGCTGATCCTGTGGAAGTAATTATAGTTGGTGAAGATGCTGGATTGTGGCCAGCTTGATTTTGTTTTTTGTTTTTTTACCAGCCGTTATGAAGGTTTTGTTTCTGTGTGGTGCAGATAAAAGGCTCATGGTCAGGGAAGAACCGCATCCAGAACCCATACAGTCACAAGAACATTATCAAGAACTGCGGTGAGGTGCTCTGCGGCCCCACTTACCCTAGGTATGAACTTTACTGACCATGTTAATAGTAATGTAGAAAAAAGTCTAAATATGTATGAGTCTCTGTGTACATTTGAATCTTTTAACTTGCTTCTTCTGTCAGTATTTTGGTGTACACACTCTCTCTCTCTCTCTCTCTCTCTCTCTCTCTCTCTCTCTCTCACTCTCTCTCTTTTCAGTGTTCTGGACAGAAGAGGGCTGATGCCTGAAGAACCTTCTGTCTCCACTCCTGGTGCTTCTGATGCCACTGCCACCACAAACACTGCTGTTCCACCTAACACAGTAAGTGTGTGTGTTGTGTTCTCACACTCACAAAGTTGCTCTAGGTTTCCTGAGTGCTCAATACACTGAGTCTTCACAGCGTCTACTACTCTACTGCATTTCAAGTATTTGCATTGCTTTGTGTATGACCTACACCAGAAGTTTCTGAACATTGTTACGATTTTGAAGGGGTGTGGGTTATTTTTTTTTCTTCTTTTCTCCCCTTTACATACTGGGATCCATTGTTTTGGGGTTTTTGGTGCTCAGGGATGCAGAAAATTTATTCCAGTGACCTTTTACAGTTTAGAGTATCTTTTTAGCTCAAGTCAAACCCTGACATTTTTGCTTTGTCATTGTGCTCCAAGCTGAACTTAAGAAAACAAAAAGCATTAGTGCTCTCTCAGCTTGACATCCAGGTTGGTTTAGAGTACCTTTATGCAGTGTTGATTTTTAATACATTCAGTCATTTGTATGAGAAAGCACAGAAATACAAAGCACCTGGGGAATCTGCAAGAACAGAGTCTAGAGACTAATGTTACATTGTGCAAATACTAAATTGGACTAATCTACCTGGTAATAAGAAGAAAATATTGAAACTGAATGCAAAAAATAAGCAAATAAAAAATACAAATAAGTTGTTCAAAAGAATACAATAGGCATAATAAAAAAACCCTTTTTCAGTCATTTATTAAACAGAGAAACCCATAGATGTGAGATTCCATCCATCCATCCATTCATCTTCTATACCGCTTATCTTTAGATATGAGATTCTTCTGTGAAAAAAGTAAGTACACCCTTGGCCTTCAGTAGCTAGTATTGCCTGCTTTAGCAGAAATAATTGTGCATAATTGTCCACCTGTCTCTGACATCAGCCTGCTGGAATTTATGACCACTCCTCCATGTAATATTCTTTCTCTTGCAAGATGCTTGAGGGTTTTCTTGAATGTTCAAATCCCCCCACAACATTTCAATGGGATTCAAATCCAGGTTTTGGTTAGACCATTCCATAACCCTCCGTTTCTTCTTTTAGAGCCATTCATTTGTGTATTTGCTAGTGTGCTTAGGATCATTATTCTGTTGAAAGGTTCACTTTCAGTTCAACTTCAAGTTTTGGACAGATGGCTTCACATTATCTTCAAGCATTCTTTGATATGATGCAGAATTCATAGTTGAATCAATAAATGCAAGTTTTCCAGTCCCTGAGGCAGTGAAGCAAACCCAAACCTTAACATTTCCACCACTGTGCTTCACAGCTGGTATGAGGTGCTTCTCCTGAAAAGCTGTCTTTGGTCTGAGCCAAACATGTCCGTTGTTACTGTGGAAAATAACTCTATCTTTGATTTTTCTGTTCAGATTATTCCAAAATGCCTGGTCTTTGCCCATATGCTGATTGGCAAACAATAGTCTTGCAAAGGCTTTTTCCTGGCACACCCCCCATGCAAGTAAAATTTGTGCAATCTCTTTCTGATTGTAGAAGCATGCACTTTAACACCAACAGTTGCAAGACTTACTTGCAGATACTGTGATGAAATTTTGGGATTCTTGGAGACTTCTTTTTGCATCAGATGGCCTGCTCTTGAGCTGAATTTGCTGGGACGGCCAGTCCTGCATAAATTGGAAGTCATTTGATATCTGTAACATTTGTAGATGATTTTCTTTACAGTGGAATGGTGCGTTTCAAATAATTATGAGATCTTTTTAAATCCCTTGCCAGACTCATGGGCATCCACAACCTTTTTTCTGAAGGGCTTACAGAACTCTTTAGATCTTGGCAAGACAGCATATGCCTTAATAGCACTTCTTCTGTTGCTTTATGGCAGTTGGCAAACCAGCTCAAATTGTGCATTACTGCCACCAACTGGACAGGAGTGTGGAGCATTGACAGAGAGGGAGAAAAAATATGTAGTTTTTATTTACCGTTCTATCAAATAAGAAACCCATTATCCAATTATACATTCTGCTTCAAATTTTTCAACTTAATTAAAAGCCCCTCTTTCCACAGCATATCATATGCTTTTTTTGTTATCAAAAAACACTCCTACTACTATTTCTTTATTAACCTGTGCTTTTGAATATAATGTTCCAAGCATCTATTGTGCTATGCCCTTTATGAAAACGACTTTGGTATGGTGATAAAATTCCTTTCTTTTCCATCACATAAATTAATCTATACACAATCATTTGTTCCATGAATTTACATACATTAGATATCAGTGCTATAGGCCGATAATTTGCAGCATTGGATCTAATCTTTGCCTGGTTTCTGACAGCTTTTCTGTCTCCCATATTCTATTATACAGATGCAGTATAATACTCAAAGATGTATCAGATTTTTAATAATATTATAACACACCTTGTCTTTACTAGGAGATGTTTGATTGGCTCCTCCTATAGATCTTTTCAATTCAAATAATGAAAATCCAATATCTCGAGTATTATTAAAATAATTTTTTTATCATGTCTATATAGTCTTGCCTTCTTTGTGCTCTGTTTTTTCATTTCCTCTGACACATTACTACTGCTATGCACTTTTAAGAATAATTCAACTAGCATTTCTGCCTTCTTAGTGTTTATTATTGCTATTCTTTCTCCAACACTAATTACTTTTAAACTGTAACTTTTTTGTATTCCACCCGTCTACCTAATCATACCCCATAATTGACTAATATCTGTTTCTTTCCCAATTGTTTCACAAAAATGTCTCCACTCATTCTTTTTTCTTGTTTGATTACTCTCCTTACTTCGGTGTGCTTGTGCTTTATTTTTTTATATATATATATATATATATATATATATATATATATATATATATATATATATATATATATATATATATATATATATATATATATGTATGTGTGTGTGTGTGTGTGTGTATATGTATATATGTATATATATATGTATATATAATATTAGTTTATGAATGTGTGTGTTCTTTTCAGTTTCCTAAATGCATTATTCCTGTTTTTAATTGCTTGACTACATAAATTCGTCCACCAAATTTCTTCCTTTTTCATCCTTTTGTTTGACAAATAACTTCTTCAGCAGTACTATATAATATGTTACATAGCTTATCATTAAATTCCTCTAGAGCTATTTCTTCACTAAACTTTAATTCCTGTATTTTTACATCAGTTATATATTTAAATGACTCCCAATTTACTGTATTAATTTCCTTCTATACATCTTTTCATCTATAATTTCTGTTCTGTAATTTTGTTCTTCCATACCTATTTTACATGTGATTGGATAGTGATCACTACCTATAGTATTATATTTTCCCCAGATCTCCGATGCATTTATATTGCCAAACATTTTGATAGTAATGTTAAGTCTATATTGGAATAACTTGCATTGATAATATCTTTCTTCGTTTAAATATACAAGTCTATTACAATCTAACATTTCCTCCACCATCTTCTCATTATTATCAGTTTTCTTGCTTCCCATTATTGTACAGTGGGGGAAATAATTATTGAGCGCATCAACATTTGTTTCAGCAAATATATTTCAATGAGGCTATTCACATGAAATCTTCACCAAACTTTGGTATTAATTCAAGAAATCCACACACATAAAGAAATCCAAACATTAAAGTCCATAAATGGAGTTATGTGTAATAGAGAGGAATGACACAGGTAAAAAGAATTGAACACGCTAACTGAAATTTATTTAATACTTGGTGGAGAAGCCTTTGTTTGTAAGGACAGCTTCAAGATGCTTCTTGTATGAAGACATTAATCAGCTGCAGTTTTCAGGTGTGATTTTGGCCCGTTCTTCTAAACATATTGTCTTTAAATCTTGTTCAATTGGATTCAAGTCAGGTGATTGACTGGGCCATTCTAACGCCTTGATTTTTTTTCTCTGAAATCAATTGAGTTTCCTTTGCTGTATGCTTTGGATTGTTGTCCTGCTGGAAGGTCCACCCACATCTCATCTTCTTCATCCTGGTGGATGGCAGCAGATTCTTCTCTAGAATCTCCTGTTAAAGAGATCCATTCATTGTTCCTTCAATTATATGAAGTCTGTCAGTACCATGTGATGAAAAACAGCCCCACACCATGATGCTTCCACCTCCAAACTTCACTGTTGGTATAGTGTTTTTAGGGTGAGGTGCAGTGCTATTTCTTCTCCAAACATGGTGTGTAGTATGACAGCCAAAAAGTTAAATTTTTCTCTCGTCTGACCAGACTACACTCTCCCAGTATTTCATAGGCTTGTCCAAATGAGTTGTAGCAAACTTTAAATGAGCTTCGCCATGCCTTTTCTTTAATAATGGAGTCTTGCGGGGTGAGCGTGAGCAGTGGAGTGCATTGCCTATTGTTTTCTCTGTGACGATGGCACCTGCTGCCTCCTTGTGTTTCTGGAGCTCTTTCCGAATGGTCCTTGGCTCTTGGGCTACTCTCCTGAATATACTTCTGACTCCCTGGTCAGAAATCTTGCGAGGAGCTCCTGTGCATGGCCAGTTGATGACTGAGTGATGATGCTTCCACTTGTGGATAATGGCCCCAGTGGTGCTTACTGGAGGATTCAGAAGTTTTGAAATACGTCTGTATCCGATTCCATCAATATGTTTTGCATCAATAAGGTTGTGAAGGTCTTGGGAAAGCTCTTTTCTTTTCCCCATCATGAGATATTTCTTGTGTGACACCTTGGTAGCGAAAAGCCTTTTTTATAGACCATCAATTTACTAACCCAGCTGATATTAACTTGCACAGATGGGAGGTATAATTACTTATGGATTTCAGCTGGTTCCTTGCATTACCTTGCCAGGGAGAACTGCTTTTTCTTAGCGTGTTCAATACGTTTTTCCTGTGTCATTCCAATTTATTACACATAACTTTATTTATGGACTTTAATATTGTGTATTCTTTATATTTCTGGATTTCTTGAGTTAATACTGATGTCTGGTGAAAATTTCATGTGAATAACCTCGTTGGAAATATATTTACTGAAAGAAATGTTGACATGTTCAATACTTATTTCCCCCTGTGTATTATGTGCATTAAACTCACCACAACATATTGTTATATGATTGCTCTTTCCCATAAACATTTCTAAATTCTCTCTACTTAATTTTTCACACAGACTGTAATAACTAATTACCCTTACATTATGTACTAATTCTACTGTTAATGCCTCATATTTACATCTATAATCCTGTATCCCACTTCTGTTTGAATAAATGTTGCTACACCACCTCCATTACCTTCTTGCCTGTCTCTCCGTATTGTTGTATATCCTTTAATTACAAATTCTAAATGTGGTTTTAACCAGGTTTCTTGAATACATATTGCTTGTGGTTTACTTTCTATATTTTCTCTCTATATTTTTTACATTCTTGTCCATTGGCTGTTAGGCTCCTTGAATTCCACTGTAAGAGCGTGATCACCATTAACAGGTGCTCCCTCCACATTGTGCCTGTGTTAACAGTGTCTGAACTTTGAGTTTCTCATTTATTTGCTCTATTGTGACCCCTTCCACATTGAGGTATTTTTCTGCAGCTTTGATAATATTTTTTATCCTTTCTGCTCTGCTGTCAGTCTGTGCAGAGCAACTGACTACCTCTGCCATAAAAGATATGAATTCCACTTTTCCACATTCCATGAGCTTTTCTTTTGTTCTACTTCATCATTTCCTACCTGTTCTCTTGTTGTAAATGTTCTTTCTCTTTCTGCTGGTTCCACTTACTTAACCTTTTTGAATGCCTCAGCGTAAGACAATCCCTCTGATATTTTTACATTTTGTACTTTAATTGCCTTCTTATGTTCTACACACCCCCCATATCTGGCCCTGTGTTCACCTCCACAATTGCAACATTTTGGGTGCATTCCTTGTTCACAATTCCCATATTCATGATTCTCACCACATCTAGCACAGCGTTGTTTACACACTGCAGCTACATGACTATATTTCTGGCACTTAAAGCATCTTCTTGGTGGAGGTATATATGGTCTTACTGTATAGCTAACAAACCCAATATACACTTTATCAGGCATTCTATCATTATTAAATTACAGCATTACTGATAGACTATCCATTCTCTCCTTATTACCAACATATTTCATCACTTGAAGTCTGTTACCTTTGCTCCCTGAATACAGTTTATTTTTTCTGTTCCAGTAATTACTCCCCTTATCCATGGTTTTGTATTAGGTATTGTGCATGTAACTGCCTGTCCAAGCAATAACTTTAATCCCTGTGCTAACTTCTGTTGCCTACCATCCTTACACAAAATTACCAAGTTTCCATCCCTTAAAGTTGTGGCTTCATTTATTTCACCTTTTCAGGCTTTTTTCAGTGCCTTTTGTGAGTTGGATTTATTACTCCAACATTCTCCAAAAACTTCAATATTACCTTGAATTCTTCTTTAGCATTCGTTCCAGACTATCACTATCTGTTCTTGATGACATGTTTTCTTTCTTTTCCGATTAAGTACCTGACTCCATTCATTCATTCATTCATTCCATTATTACTGCCACAAGATTCATCATCCATTTTGCTTCCGATCGCTTCCGGAACTACAATCATTTCCTCCAATCAATGATCCAGTCACTGTCCGGTGTTGCCAAACCGCCACCTAGAGGATCCACGGCTGCTAAACCAGACACTAGATATGAGAGGGGTATAAATAAGACAGGTTCCACCTGCGTTCCCTAAGCAGGATCTAATCACTGGCACCTAACCTTGAACACCTGATTCTAATTATATGGATTTGAAGGTGTGATAAATGTAGGGATGTACTTATTGTGAAAATTTCTACAAAATGTCAAATTTATGTGTCATTTGATAGTGTATCAACTTTATTAATAGGCACTGTTTCAAAGAGGCTCAAATGTTTGTTTGTCTGAATATGTTTAAAAAAAAAAAAATCCATGGGGTGTACTTGCTGCATATATTATTTGGTGCAGAGCTGTTTGCTGCCTGGGATTTGAGGGAATCGTTTTGAATTGGGTTCTTGCTGGAACAGTAAGCCAGTGTAGTGACCTCTGTAGGTGTCACATGAAATAGGGGTCACGCTGTGAGCAGCAGCATTCAGAAGAGGCATCCTTTTGTAAATATAATGATTATCACATAATGAGACATTTTTTTTCAAAACACTAACTGTACTTTTCCCTCCCTGGCAGAAAACCACAGCTCCTCTGATTCCCAATGAACACACTCCCGATGAAGCCAAGCCCAGCATTGCCACTGCCACCGCCAGCATCCCAACAGAGGAAAAACCATCCAGCCCAAGAGACTTTTCTCCTAAAATCGGCCCTGCCCCCATTGTTGTCAAAGAATCAGCCCACTAGATCTCTGCTTGCAAATCTCTGAATGGTGTTTCATTAAGGAAGATGCATATTTGAACAATCAGAAGGGTGACAGGCTTTGAGAAAGACTTTGTCAGAGCAGCATCTATTCCTCACTGTCCATGTTCAGGTGAAGGTCCTATCAACTTTGGCTGCCTCACTGTTGAAGGCCTCTGGTGGTATCACAGCACTCTCACTCTTTCTCTGAAATGCTGCATGGCAAAAACCCATGAAAGGCAAAATATGAAATGGATTGTTTTGCTAATTGTCTACTTGCAATGTTTTCCTTCAAGCAGCATTTCTTGATGGCCATTTTTCATTAATTAATGTTCCATCTTGTCAGTTGCATAACATCTGTAGAACTTTGTGCAGTGGTTGGTGAAACAGGTCCTATGCAACACAAACATATGGAGGATTGTTTTTAAAGAGAGAAACCTAAACCAGCCACCTATGTTCAAACTGCACATGCAAACAGATGAATTTATGTTCCAGCAGCAGAGTGGGGCCAACTGGATGCCATTTTGAAATACCCATGATAGTCATTTGCATTATTCTAAATATATTTGTTTTTTTTGTTGTTGTTTTTTTGTAAAGCGTGGCGCTTTACACTGAATTCTTGTCAACACAAACAGTGTACAAAATGTTTCAGATCAGTCTGTGATTAAGGACACCCTAACACACTTTCTGTATGTGAAGTGTGTGTAAGTGTCAGCACATACATGTTGGCCTGTTGTTGACAGACACTAGTAACAGTGCCTTATCTGAAAGCTGCACTATCTCAGACAACATAAGGCCATTTGTGGAGAAACCCTTCAATTTCCATTTTATTATACAACCCAAATATTGTACAATGAGTATTAAAGTGATGGATTTGAAAATAGAACACTAATGAAATGTTGCTCTGCAAAAAAAATGATCGATAAACTAAGCCATGGTGTAAATGTACATAGATTTAAAAAAAAAAAAAAAAAAAAAGTTGAGAAGTTGGGGATACAAGAAGTGAAAGAATGTCCATGAATGTACATGAAGCTGAAGAAATTTCCTCATCATTCTTCTGGTGATTGTTCTCTCTCCTCTTGCAACAAACGAATTGAGTGAGGTCAGCCCAGAACTTCCTCCATAGTCATCGTCACCATCACCACCATCCTCCTCCTCCTCTTCCTTCACTTACAGCCATGATTTGGCCAAAAAAAAAAAAAAAAAAAACTCAGAGTAGATGGAATTTATTTCTCATAATCTGTCCACATCTGTTAATTTCATGCTGAGAAACAGTATAGCTCATCCAGGCTTAGAAGAGCATGTTTATAATGCTGGACTTAGACAAGTGAGATAAAGGGATATAATATGAAAGATTATTTTGATGGTCAACATATTTAATCCATGCTATTCTGTGATCTGTGCAAGTGTCTTTACTTTTGACAGGTTTTATTTGTATGTAGAGTAGAGTAGACACCTTTGTGTATGCTTGAGCTAATGTCTAGTGGAAGAATATTGTTGGTGTACAATGATGAACGAATTCAAGTACCATTTTGCTACACTCACAGTATCTTCAACTCTGTGCAATATATTTTGCTAGTTAGAGCATTTTTGTCTTGTTTGTGGGGTTGGGAGGAGGGTGGGGTGGGGGGTTTACATGTATAATTATACTGGGAATTTTTCTGACCGCTATAACAAGGCTACTTGGTGTCAAATGAATGAAAAGAAGAGTGTGTGTAGTATTTTTTTCCTTTGGTAGGGCTTGGAGTTAAACTGTAAATGGATGACTACAGCTTCAGCTCTATTTTGAGATGCCAAGTCAACCACAGAAATGTCTGAATTATTTTTTTTTAAATGCAACATTTGAATGTTAATGCCTGATTTTAAGAACACTAACTGTTTCGTATGCCTTTGATTTTTCATTAGTTTGTTAGATGATTGCACTGCACTGCTGTCTGTGGAAGGTCTGCTTGTTTAATGATTAGGCCCACTGTGCTTATTTTGAGGTACAGCTGAAGTGATCAACCACATGAGATATGACAAACTACAATCAGTCTTAATGCCAAGTCATTGTAGGAGTTAATATGTACTGAATATTAGCAAACATTATGGTCTGCTCGAAATATGTGTTTACAGTGTATAATATATACACTATAATGCATTGCAAGGTAATTGTTTCTTTTCATTTTTCTTTGTATAAACACTGTGATTATCTCATACTTTTCACTTATTTTTACATGCTGGATTGGTGTGTGTATGTATGTTCATTAAATTATATGATATCTTATTATTATAATACTTGTCCATGTATCATAACTGACAGGTATTATTAAATACACTCAGTTGTCAGTCTAGATACCCCTAGCTTATAAATACATTTATTAGTCCCTTTTTAAGAAAACCAATAATACAGATGCACTTTGTAGTCCATGTGTTGCACAGTTTTTCATCCCCCATAATGTACCTGATTTGTCCATGTAAAGAGACAGACAAAGTACCATTGTGGAACAGATATAATTTGGGTGGTGTTTCATTCTCATTTGCATTCATGCAGACCAAATAGTGGTGTAGTGCTGTAATTCCTACACTGTTTGCCCAATGTGGACGTAAACACCCCTAAATTTATGCTACAGTACTGAACTTTTTCTTCTCTATATTTACCACATCGTCCATAGCAAAAAAACAACATGGGAAACATGATACCTAGCTGAATCAAGTGAACAAGTGCGCTAATTTTAGTTAGCTACCTATTGAGACTTAAATATTTTACCTGTTCAACAGAAAAAGCCATCTCTGCATCACTCTTCAATCCCTTCAGATCTCAGAGTTGTCACCACCTCTCAAAAGACATGCCGATTATTTATTTTAGTTTTAACACAGGCTCTGTTGTTTTCCCTTTTTGACGACATGCTCTCCGCAGTTAAAGGCTTCTTGGTTTTGTCAACAGCTGATTCCCCAGATGTCTGGATGATGATTAGAACTACCCAGATTAAAGCAGCCATCAAGATGACAAGTTTAAATTCTAAGCACCTCTTGTAAGGACTGGCTTGAGCAGGCTCGAGGCGGGACTCGGGGAGTGTGGTGCTGGCGGTGGGTACCACCTGAAGGTGCAATGTGGCCAGGGAGCATCTTCGTCAGCACTGTCTTCTTCTGAGTAGGCTTCTGTGAATGAAATGAACATGTTTCAGCATTAAGGCAACAGGAGCACTTGCTCACCTCTCTGTTTCTCTCATGCTTTGCACTTTTATACTCTCCTGTCTTTTGCAGGAGGGTGAGGAGCAGCCGCTCCACACACTGGCCGTCAGCTATGTGCACTGCACTTCTGTCACCCTGCCTTGCAGCCATGTGCTCTCAATCTGTCAACACCAAGCGGGGTGGTGAAGCGGAGCTGTACGGGTGGCAGTTATGCGAGGAGCACGTTGGTTTGTGTGGATGTGGGCTGCATTCTTGCCGTCACAGTACCCCCTCCCCCCAGCTCCAAGCCTACTGCTGGTGGATGCTGGGCCCATAAGGCATGCCTTCGGGAGAGGCCTTCTGCATTTCCATGGTGGGCCCCTGCTTGGTGCTGTACTTTGGAAATAGAAGTCCTGCAAAGAGAGAAACTAAATGGTTACCCTAGTGTTGGAGTCCTTTGCTCTGGCCATCCACTGCAAAGGAGCGTGGTCGGTCACGAGGGTGAAGTGACGACTTGCCAGGTAATACCCGCAGCTCCTCTATGGCCCACTTTATTGACAGGGCTTTTCTCTCCACAGCTGCATACTTCGTCTCAGCAGGGTTTAGCTTTCAGCTCACATATAGGACTGGGTGCTCTTCTCCATTGAAGGTCTGGTATCGGATGGCTCCTAGCCCTGTCTCAGAGGCATCAGTGTGGGCCGTTAAGGGCAGGTCAAAGTTGGGATTCTGCAGGACAGGGGAGCTGGTAAGTGCCTGCTTGAGGGCTTGGAATGCCTGCTCCATCTCCTTGGTCCACCCTACCCAGTCTGGATGGCCTTTCCTGGTAAGGTCCGAGAGGGGAGCGGTTAGAGAGGAGAAGTTAGGCACAAACTTGTAATATCCTGCCAACTCCAAAAAGACGCATACCTGTTTCTTCGAGGCAGTTCGTGGATACTCTTTTTTTTTATTTTTTTTTTATTATTATTATTATTATTTATTTATTTATTAAAAAAAAATTTTTTTTTTTTTATTACACCATCTCTATCTTCTTCTCTTGGGGTTTGAGTATGCCCGGACAATGTGATATCCCAGGTACTGTGCCTCGGTCAACCCCAGATGGCACTTCTTCGGGTTGGCCATCAGCCCGGATCTTCGGAGGCTTCCCAGGACTTGGATGGGAGAGGTGGTCCGACCAGGTGGAGGAGCAGATGGGTGGTGGTAAATGGCCTGTGTGGTCTCAGGACAATGTCCATCAGGTGCTGGAATGTTGCTGGTGCTCTGTGGAGGCCAAAGGGGAGAACCCAGTACTGCCAGTGGCCACTGGTGGTGCTGAAGGAACTTGCCATTAGTCCTTGGTCAGGTCGAGAGTGGAGATGAAGTAGGCTCTCCCCAGCTGCTCCACCAGGTCATCCACTCAGGGGAGGGGGTAGCTGTTGAAATCGGAGACCTGGTTCAGAGCCTGATACTGCCTTTGGACTTCGGCACCACAACGATGTGGCTGGACCAGGGGCTGGCGGACTCCTCGATGATTCCATCTCAGAACATCTGGCTGATATCCTCCTCAGTTGCCTGACACAGTAGTGCCGCTGTCTTACCACTACTCCCGGTGGGGTTTTTATCTCATGGTGGACCAGAGGCGTCGAACCTGGGGTGCACGTGAAGATGTCGGCAAACTGGTCCACCAGCTCTGTCAGCTCTTGGTGTTGCATGGGGGTGAGTTCCTCATGATGGTGGACCAAGGTACGCTAATGGAGATCTGTGGGGAGAGTGGCAAAGGCAGACACCACTGGCGTGGGCTCAACCCATTTTTTCAATAGATTTATGTGATATAGCTGGGTGTCTGCATGCTTACCGGGCTGTTTTAGACGGTAGTTTACCGGGCTCACCCTCTGAAGTACTTCTGCCTCCCCGTGTTTCAGCCATGTGCTCTCAAGCTGTCCACAACATGTGAGGAGTGAAGCTGTCTGTTCAGCACCTAGGTGGCAGTCATGCGAGGTGCACGTTGGTTTGTGTGCGTATGGGCTGTTTTTTTTTTTGTATGTGTATAAATAAATAAATAAATAAATATAATATAATGTGTATGTATGTATATATAATACACACACATTACATATATACTTTGTGTGTGTGTGTGTGTGTATATATATATATATATATATATATATATATATATATATATATATATATATATATATATATATATATATATATATATATATATATATATATATATATATATATATAGGGATGTATGTGGCATCTGTATTAATTTTAAGTTTGAAATGGTTTAGGAATGGTTTCCAGTTTTCCTTGAATTGCAGCTTACAGCTTTTATGGAGAGCTGTGATTTTTGCCATGGATATGTATTCTATTATTAGATTACTCCACTGATTTAAATTGAGCAGACACTTTGACTTCCAGTTTTGAAGAATTGTTTAAGTGAATTGTTGAGAAATGGAAAATCTACAAGTGTAAGTTTTTTTTACAGTATGTTTGTTCCAGTTGTATCCATGAGATGTTGTTATTGCTTTGATGAATCCATTTCACTAAATATTGCAGTTGATTTGCCAGATAATAAGTAAAAAATTGGTTCTTCTAAACCTCCTTGAGATTTATTTTTCTGTAATGTAGAGTATTTAATTTTTGCTTTTTTATTCCTCCAGTAAAAAAGGGAGATTGAGCAATTAAGCGATTCAAACCATTTTTCTGTAGGCATGACGGAGCATTGAGAATAGAGAAGTAATCTGAGGGAGAATTTTCATTTTGATAGTTGCTGTTCTTCCTGTTAATGAAAGATTCATCCAGTGTTTAAGATCATCATCTATTGTTTTAAGCAGTGGAATGTAATTAAGCGAGAACAACTCTGACAGCCTGGAGGAGATACTGATGCCTAAGTACTTAATATTTCCAACACGGATTGGAAGAAGTGAATTCTGTGCTGCAGAATCCCAAGCCTCATAAGAGAGCGGAAGTATGGTAGATTTATTCCAATTTATTGTGTAGTTTGATATTTTGGAAAAAGTATTACTAACCTATTACTAGTTAGTATTACTAACACTTCCTGAAGTGAAGGTTTAGGGCTCTGCAGGTACAGTAGGACATCATCTGCATAGAGACTACATAGAGGTGTGCAACAATTATTGGCACCCTTTTAGTCAATACTTTGTGCTACCTCCCTTTGCTAAGATAACAGCTCTGAGTCTTATCCTATAATGCCTGATGAGGAAACGAGACCATTCCTCCATACAGAATCTTTCCAGATCCCTCAAATTTCGAGGACTCTCCTCTTCAGTTCACCCCATAGATTTTCTATAGGTTTCAAGTCAGGGGACTAGGATGGCCATGGCAGGACCTTGATTTTGTGGTCAGTAAACCATTTTTGTGTTGATTTTGATGTAGGTTTTGGATCATTTTCCTGCTGGAAGATCCAATTATGGGCCATTGTAAGCTCTCTGGCAGAGACAGTCAGGTTTTCATTTAATATCTGTTGATATTTGATAGTCCACGATGCCATGTATCCTAACAAAATGTCCAGGTCCTCTGGCTTAAAAACAGCCCCAAAACATTAATTATTTAACCGTGGACATGAGATACTTTTCCATATAGCTACCTCTCTGTGTGCGCCAAAACCACCTCTCTGTTTATTGCCAAAAGCTATACTTTGGTTTCATCAGACCATAGAACCCGATCCCATTTGAAGCTCTAGTAGTGTCTGGCAAACTGAAGATGCTTGAGTTTGTTTTTGGATGAGAGTAGAGGCTTTTTCTTGAAACTCTTCCAAACAACTTGTGGTGATGTAGGAGACTTTGGATTGTAGTTTTGGAGACTTTTTAACCCCAAGATGCAACTAACTTCTGCAATTCTCCAGCTTGGAGATTTTTTAGCCACTCAAGCCATCCTCTTCACAGTGCATTGAGACAATATAGACACACGTCCGCTTCCAGGTTGATTAATAACATTTTAAGTTGACTGGAACTAGTCAATTATGATGATGGCCCTGATGGTGGATTTTCAATGCTTGTGCTATTCTTATAGCCACTTCCCATTTTGTGTTGCGAAAGGTTGTTGAGCTTCACATCATCGCTATATTCTTTGGTCTTAACCATTGTTATGAAGGACTAAGGAAATTTGGCCTAGCTGTTACCTCATATTTATACCCCTGTGAAACAGGGAGTCATGGTGGAACAATTTCCTGTTCCTAGTCACCCAGGTTTACTTAAAAAAATCTTAAATATCAATGGGACTATATTTCAAATATATTTTTTCTCATATGATTCATAAGGCTGCCAATAATTGTTGTACACCTATAATTAACAAAGATATACAGTATACAGTCATTGCACAAAATTAAATGTTACAGGAAAAAGTTTGTATGTCATTATAGAAAGCAGCATATTATGTCAGAGACACTTTTCAGACAAAAACACAGTGAAGGTTGCTGGGATTTGCTGCAAAAATAAGAATCAAGTGAGACAGTCAAAGTCTCCAGAAGAACCGTGACTGGTTCTACAAGATGCTCAATAAAACTTGCATCTCATTTCCTTAAAAATACTGCACAAATTGTACTGGAGACTGGTATTTTAATTTTTATTTTTTTGTCAAACCAAATATTGACTTTGTTTCATTTACTACTGTTTACTGCTCTTTATGGTATTTTTTTTTCTTTTCAAATGTAGAAACATTTAATCTGATTATTTTTAAGGTATCTTTGCTGTGCAACATTTCTTTGCATCTGTTTAAAACTTTTGCACAGTACTGTATATTTTTTTTGGATAAACCTGTGTTGTGTTTACAATTGTTTGATATCCATGAAAGCAGAGTATTTTTTTATGATTTTTTTTCAACAAAAGATCAAAACGATGATATGACCAGCATCTGCAGCTCTCACCTGGTGTTCCACTGAAGCTAAGCAGGGTTGAGCCTGGCCAGTACCTGGATGGGAGACCTCCTACCGAAAACTATGGTTGCTGCTGGAAGTGGTATTAGTGAGGCCAGCAGGGGGTGCTCACCCTGTGGTCTGTGTGGGTCCTAATGCCCTGGTATAGTGACGGGGACACTTCTTTCGGATGAGATGTTAAACTGAGGTCCTGAATCTCTGTGGTCGATAAAAATCTCAGGACACATTTTGTAAAAGAGTAGGGGTGTAACCTCTTGGTGCAATTCCCCCATTTGCCCTTATCTATCATGGCCTCCTAATAATCTCCATCTCTCAATTGGCTACATCACTGTCTATGGCTGCCATCGCATCAGGTGGATGCTACACACTGGTGATGGTTGTGGAAATTTCCCCCCATACAATGTTAAAATGTAAAGTGATTTGAGTGCCTAAAAAAGTGCTGTATAAATCTAAGGATTTATTATTATTAAAAGGTTAAACAATAATGACAATTTTTCACAGCCTTCTTTGCTCATATTTGTCAAGGGTGCCGATATTAGAATTTTTTTTATATATATATATATATATATATATATATATATATATATATATATATATATATATATATATATATATATATATATATATATATATATATATATATATATATATATATATATATATAAATAATACATAATTTCACTTAGGGGTGTACTCACTTTTGTTGCCAGCGATTTAGACATTAAAGCCTGTGTGTTGAGTTATTTGGAGGGGACCGCAAATTTGCACTGTTACACAAGCTGTACACTCACTACTTTACATTGTAGCAAAGTGTAATTTCTTCAGTGTTGTCACATGAAAAGATGTAATCAAATATTTACAAAAATGTGAAGGGTGTACTCACTTTTGTGAGATATTACAGACAGACAGACACACACACACACACACACAAAATGCTGTGCTGAATGTGTCACATATCGTGCATGGTGACAGTAAATGACTGAAGCTAGAAACAGCTGTGGGTGAATGTATGAATGAATTATGCAAAACCTTTTTTTTTAGATTTAGTTTTTAGATTCTCTAAGTAGCACTGATGCTTTTCCAGGAAAATTTGTTTTATACTTAAATAATGTTTGTTTTGGAGCTGGAATTCATCGACTTCATTTTTTTCAGCGACTTCATCTTTTATTTATAATAGAAGCCAAATTCAAGAATAAGAATTTAAATCGAAAGACCACAAATTTTTTTTGACTGATACCGTACATAACTCCTCTGGGTAAAATCTTTACTAACGTTTGCAAAATATTTGTAAAAAAACATGACATCACAAACACAAATATGACAGAAAGGTAGCAAAAATATGAAAAAAACATACAGCAAAGCATGATGGTACATATATAAAACAAAGACTATCACAAAGTATAATTATAGCCAGCACACTTACAGACTCAGTATATTACTGGTTGTCTTGTACATAAGTGAGTAATGAAATATTGTAAATATAACAATACATATGACATACTGCATTGTACATCCATCCATCTATTTCCCATACCACTTATCCTACACAGGGTTACAGGGAGACTGGAGCCTATCCCAGAGAACTTGGGGCAAGAGGCGGGGGACACCCTGGGGGGTTAACCCATCGCAGGGCACAATCACACACACATTCACACACTACAGATAATTTGGAAATTCCAGTCAGCCTAAAAAACATGTCTTTGGACTGGGGGAGGAAACCAGAGTACCTGGAGGAAGCTTGAGAGGCACGGAGAGATAGTGCAATCTCCGCACACACAGGCACACAGGGCCCGAGGCGGAACCCCGGAGGTGTGAGGCAAATGTGCTAACCAGTAAGCCACTGTGTCCCCCCTGCATTGTACATTCATAATAAAATCACATTTTAAAATATTACATCAAGTAGGTATACATGTGAAACATTTGTCATATTTCAAAGTTACTTTATGACTATAGAGAAAGTAATTAAATTATGTACTACTATGTAGTAATCCAATTTGTACTATATAGCATCATTAAGACCAGACAAATCTATGACCTCAACCAAAGGACAAAGTGTCACTGTCCATTTTGATTCTGTTTATAGTATATTTCATGTTAAATCTATTGAAATATTCTGAAGGATTTTCTCAGAATGATAAAAACAAAATGGCCACTGTCCATTCAGTGAGATACCATTATAAAACCTCCCTGCTGCATCAAATAGAAATTTGATTATATTAATGTCCACTGTAATTCAGCATTCATGACTTTATATTTGAACTAGGTTTGCCATAGGAGTTGGGCTGCTACAAACACTTCTGATCCATCAGTGAAGGAAGTGGAGTCCCTGAAGCACAGCAGTAAAGTTTTTCCAGTGTTTATTCAAAGCTCTATGGACTCCTCCTCCACAGTCAGCTCTTTCAGCTTCTCCTGAACTTCTTCGAGCTGTGTGTCTCTTTCTACATCTTTATCTGAGCCAGGTTCTGTTTTGGGCTCTGTTTCAGCCTCCTCACGTCCATTCGCCAAGTTTTCTGTGCTCTCATAGCAACCTGAGTCCCGTGGCATGTCAACCTTCTCCTCAGCTCTCTCCTCTTCATCAGACTCTCCCTCAGCTGCAGAAAAAAAGAAGAAGGATTTCATTAACTAGTTTCCAATTTTGCCAGATTATTGCTTAAACAGCCACACAAAAACATTTCTAGAATGCTGAGCATCTGTACTTCCTTGAATAGGTGGGACATTATCAATAGCAATGCTTGTGCACTTAGCAAGTACATGACCACTGGGATCAAAAGTGTGCTTAATCAGGAAAGCACAAAATGTGGATATTTAAATTAGAGCTAATTACATGCTTGAAGGGAAGGCTGAAATATGTGTGGACTAAAGCAGATTTCTGTGGAAGTGTCTGTGAAGTGCTATAAAATGGAACATCTGTGAACAGGAAATAGGCATTGCTTTCTTTACACTGCTGAACGCTTCAGCATTAACACTTTCATTTGTGATCTTCAGCTTCAACTGGTTTTACTTTCATCACAGATCTTTAGAAAGACTGCTAATGTTTAACAGCGAATTATTGACTATTGAATCCTCTAGACTGTAATAAACAATACAGGCAGTAAGAAACAGAAATGACATACAGTCATGAAGCAGTTCGGCTGCTGTCAGTATCTTGGTGCGCTGCTCAGGATCTGTGATGTTCAGCTCATTCAGGTGGGATTCCTTCAGTCCACTAAAGTCCTCCAAACTTTGGAAACCATGCATGGAGAGAAGAGATTCAAGGTCCTAGACAGAAAAGAGAATCAAGCTACCTGTTATTAGCAGTTTGCAACAATATGTAAAATAAACATCAAGTTCTATTTTTCTATTTAATGGTACTGAAACTTCTTTGAAAGATTATCTTGACACTGTGTTAATAAATCCTGTACTTTTAACATAGTCAACTGAAGTCAACAAGTATAAGTGCATTTGTGACAGAAAGTGCACAGACAGTTGAAGCTTACTTTTAGGCCAATCCTATCCAAAACTTCCTCCAGCGTTTTCGGCTTGGGTTTATTACATCGTACCCGACTATGCAATCGCTTCCTCCTCGGTGGTGTGTCCTCCTCTGGGAGCACAGTGACATATATGAACTTGAAGGAGCCCACTTTGTTGTTGAGCTTACCAGTCCAAGTGCCTACTGGTGGCTTCTCAATGATCTGGATAATATCACCTTTCTGTGATGATAAAAAAAGAACAAAATAATTTAAATTTCCTTCTAATACACTTAGAGAAAAGATGTTCCATCTAGCACTTTAGATGGTTTATCTTGGTAATCCCTTAAATTTTCCACCACACCATGAACCCTATAATAGGTCTCTTTCAAATGGAACCTTTTCAGAACTTTTTAGAAGTGTTAGCCATTCAAAGAACCTTTTAGGAACTCTCTTTTGAGGGTACAATGTAAGCATTCACTTGCACACAATGTATTGTTTCATGTAAAAGATACACCTCACATGCTAATCAAACTGTTTGCAAATTTGGAGAGAAAACAACCTGCAGTTTGAGAGATTCTATGTCATAAGGGCTGGGGGTGAAGTCAGTATGCACACGGGCCCTGCCACAAAATGGTCCAGTATAAGTGCTGTCCATACTGTCCCTCTGACTGAAGCCACTATCCAGACTCTGTCTGTCCCCACCTGTGTACAAACAACAGAGGCAACCCTGTCTTTAAAATACTGAAAGAAATACTCCAGCCAAAAAATAAGCCACCTTGAATATTCTCATTAACATAATGCTAATTAGTCCATGGATGCACTTGAAGAACTATATTAGGAGGAGCATTAGCATATTGGAGTGAAATATTTCTGTAAAATGGGGTTGTATGAGGGCTTACATCCAGAGAGCTGACGGCACACAGGAGAGTGTATGGTGTCTTCCGAACTATTGGAACACACAGATGTCCGGTTTCCAGCAGTCAGGTCTGGAGTCCAGTCATTAGGGGATACAGGAGACACTGAGCTATCCTCTCCACTCTCAATCTGTCGAAAGAGCATATTTTTAATGAAAAATTATTTGCAATTTTGTAAAACACTCAATATTATCTGAAAGCTTGTTATTTTCAAGTCTTCTGACAAGGTACATTTAATACAGACTGTTTCAGAATTTCCATGATCATCCAGAAGGGGGAGACATAATCAATCTTTTGCGAATTGTGTTTTCATCAGTACACTAGTTACTAATATGAGTTTCCTCTTTTTAATGAACCGATCTACCTATTCAGGCATACCAGTGTTGTGCATTTTCTAAACTCACCCCTTCCTCTGCAAGAGCTTTCTGTACCATCTTGGATGTCTTCCGGGTCATGGTGCGAGTGATGACGTTCCTCCATTTCTTCCCCAGCTTCCCACTGTGTTTTTCAGAGTTCTCTTGGACTTCACCCTCTGGCAGCTAAGGGGAATTTCACAGCACATATTTAGGGTAGATCTGTAAGATAGCTTGTAGATGTTTAACCTAACCTAACAAGTAAACTTTACTTTAACCCTGTCTATAGCTATAACTTTAACCCCACTCTCATAAAATAAACATTATTTTTCACAGTCTCTTCAAAATCAGAACAGTTGTAGATCATAACCCTACCTTGGTAACCTTACCTTGAATGTTCACTACCTAATCATTTTATCAAGCATACTGTATCTAATGTACTTTGAGTGAAAAGGATCAACTCTGAGCAGATACTGTTCTATTTGGGTGGTATTTTATTCTCAGCAGAGTATTGACACTGGCATGGTCATAACATGGTGGTGTGAGTATGCGTGCATGTGTGTGTATGTGTAAAAAGGTGAAATGAAGGTGAAAGTCTTTGTAATTATGAAAGGCAGAGGTAATTTTAGTCCCTGTTACATTTCTTCCATCTTTTCTGCAGGATCTCCAAGTACGTAACAAGGCCCATTTTTGTTAAAAGAGCAAAAGAAACATCCAGTTGTGAGCAATCTATGAGAGTTAAGCCATGAAAGCTTCATTACATTGACATTACACAATATTACATTGTTGTCAGCATGGTCACATGGTAATAAGTGCTCTGCAATACTTGCTTGCTGAACAGTCATGTCTTCATTTCTCAAATATGTCCTCATCCTCCTGACCTTTTTTTTTTGACTATTGATATCTCTTTTGGCATCATGTTCATAAATGAAGGTATGAACTGTAAGAGGGCGAAGAAGGTTACACTCACATTTTGCTCTTCATCAATACTAAACTCACTGACTGAAACACACTGTTTTTTTGGTGTGTGTTCTCAAATCCTCCACCTCCTCCCTGTTTTCTGTTTATTTCTGGGATACAGCAAAATGCCTCCCAGACCAGCCAATAAATTAACCATTCTCATTTCTACCTGCTTTTCCATATTCTCCGTCTCTATTTCAATTACTTTGTGGAATTTATCATTTTATAATATAATTTAATAATAAAATGCATAAAGGTCAGTCCTTATGACTGTTTTGTGCGGTTTACCAAGGCTTTTCATAAGCACTGAGAAATACACACTACTGATGAGCGATTCAGCCTCTGAGCTGAGCTGAATTTCCCGTGAGTCATTACCACAGTGATAACCATGCTGTTGTTACTGGTGTTACTGAATACTGTAGCTGCTAGGTTTTATATATATATATATATATATATATAAACGAACTGTTCCTACCAAATCTAGGTGACTTTATGATTGAGGATTAATCATATATTAGCATTCACAGTTCAGTATGCAAGTATGCATATTTATCTATTGGGTGCTAGATTTGCATGCTTTTCTCAGATGCTTGCTCAGGCTCTATGCTTGGCTAGTTCAAATGCGAATGATACCCTGTCTAGGTACTCTTAAGCAACATGACTGTGCTTTTTGGGTCACAGCTGAACTTCACCCTGATCGTTCTTCCCCCCTCCGATTCAGTCTCCCAGCTCAGGACTGAACTGTTTCCGGATGACTTTTTAAACTTTAAATCTTTTTTTTTTTTTTTTGCTGTGAGCTCACTGAATCTTCTTGTACTTGCAATAATGACAATTCATGAATTTGTATTCGTATGTATAGCACAATACTGTGATTGAGTCTGTGATGTCTGTATACACAGTCACAGATTAATTATAAGCTAAAAAGCTAAAAATATTTTCAAAGCAGTTTTGGTGCTAATTCGAATTCGAATAATTTTCGTGCTAAGTTTTGGTCTACCATTTCAGAAAAGTTACATGAATTTCACACTTGAATAATAACATGAATTACTTGCAGATTAATTATTATTTTTTAAAATGTTCCCTCACATATTTTTCACATGCAGTGGATATGTTTTTGTTTTTACATTTTCTTGCAAGTATAACTTTTTAATCTGTGAACACACATTGTTCACATGATGTCACCGTCACATGTTTTTTTACATACGATTACATACACTCTAAAAAAAACGCTGGGTTGAGCCTTTTGGGTCTTTTATTTGTTTTTTTTCTCAGTTTTGGGTAGTTTTTGAGTAGTTTTTTGTAACCCAACTGCTGGGTTAGTGGCTGGGTCATTTTCATAGACAGTTGAATCAATGCACCCCTCCTCCACCCGATGCCTTTGAATTCACCTCAGGTGGAGGTAATGGTTTTCACACGGACAGACTGTTAGATTTATTTGGAGAAACAAGATTCATATCAATATATTTATCCCTAAAATCACATGTACTGTTATCATATACTCATTCAATCCAAGTAATTTAAAACTCCATGATCCGAGATTTATTGTCTGTGTGCAGAAACACTGACGATGTAAATCTTACCGACTCTTCCAGCGTGAGCTCAGGATTCACCACAGGTGATGATGGCTTGGGCTTCATGAAGTCTTTAAAGCTGCTGGACCTCTGCAGTGTCAACTGTTGACACACACAAAATTACTCAGGCAGGAGTGACAGTAATAAGATACTCAAGAAATCATACATTCTGCCATGTGGGACAAAGAGTCTTTTCCCCTCACAACAGCTATAACTTTAATGATGGCAATGTTCATTCTCTGGCTCGCTCCTTTTTCCTTTTTCATAGCACTGAGCTTAGCAGTGTGAGGTTGGTGAGATGTATTACTAAGAATGATGATAAATAAGCTTAAATAACCTCTGAGCAAATACATAGCTATGGCCATATTCTGTACACAACATAATTTGGAGTCACTCACAGTACTGTAATATAATATAATATTATATATATTATTATTATTATTTTATATATATATATATATATATATATATATATATATATATATATATATATATATATATATATATATATATATATATATATATATATATATATAAAATAATCCTGCTTACATTCAAATCACTTCACGGTTTGGCAAATTGCTATCTTAGTGAACTGTTTCTTCCGTACAACCTGACCTGCTCTCTCATGTCCTCTGAGCTCCTTTCTGTCCCTAGATCTCGTCTTTCCACTATGGGTGGCAGGTCTTTCAGTGGCAGGTCATTCCAAAATCTGGAATTCACTCCCTCTGACTCTTCGCAGCATCACTTGTTATTTGTCCTAATGTGTTGCTGTGCTTTTTCTCTCAGTGACTGTTCTATCTGTACTGTGTTTTTCATTTTTTGTGTCTGATTGTTCATTGTTTTTCACATGTTCAATTTCAATTTTGTTTATGTTTTATTTTATTGATACTGTAAAGCGTCCTTGAGCTCTGGAAAGGCCCTATATAAATTAAACATATTATTATTATTATTATTATTATTATTATTATTATTATTACTACTACTACTGTACAGTGTGTATGTATGTAAGTAAGTAAGTAAGAAAGTAACAAGCAAGCAGCAATATCGCTCAAGACAGAGCAATGTGTTTCCAGGATTGGTCTGCAAGCGTTTTGCAAAAGCAATGACATACACTCACTTCCTGTACTGAGAAAAAGTGGTACAAATGATGGGTGGAGATATGAAACAAAGTCACATTGTACTGAGAAATTGAACTCTATCACATCTCAACCAAACCACACAATGCTGAACAAGAACAACTGCCAATCCCTTTATCAGAAAACCTTTCTGTCTTTTTGTCTATGCTAAAGATTATTTTTTAATATTCACATATTTTATGTAAATTTTAGAGGAGGCCATGTGTTAGCATGTATTTCTATAAATATTATCTACTTCCTAAAATCAGTGTATATTAGTGCACAGTATGTAAATTAAAATATAGTGTGATATTTACAAACATTTTTATTATGACTAATCAAACTGATGACCCAATTTTTAAAAAATCTGCGTATAAATCTAACTTTGATAGTCTTTTGTTTTGACGTTTTAAAATCAGCATAAAATGCTTCTAACCACGTAATGTATATTCAATACTGAAGCACTGGGATTTTATACTTTTCTTTATGTGCATTTTTCTGTATATACATTAAATTCACTGTTTTTCAAGATAAAGGAAATATCTCCAGGGCTTTGTAAGCTGGTCTTTTTTTATCACTGAAACTTGTGGTTGATGAACAAAAGACACGAACGAAGTAAAAAACAGGGTTAGTGCAGCTAAGTGTAGGAGGTGAAGATTCCCTGTAAATGAAAAGGATCAGAATAAGCAAGCTCTAAGCAGAAATGCAAATGTCACTTTGAAGCCTTTTCATGAAGCTCATAAAAGAGTGACTCTGACGCTTAGGAGACGAGAATAAATTCAGGATGTATGATACCGGTCTGTGTCTCTACAGGAAGTGCTGCACAACCATGCAACTCAACCTGAACAATAATACAGTGATGAGAAAAACTCTCTTGTGTCTCTAGTCCTTTGACCCAATTCACCACTAATGCAAGATGGTCAACTATTGCATCAATATTTTAAAGGCCACTTCAAGCATGTTCAGATTATACAAAACCGTAATGGCTCTTAATGTGATGTTGCATTTTCAAGAGATTTTGTTTTTCACTATAAGGCAACATGTATTGTTATCATACTCATTCAATCCAAATAATTTAAAACGCCATGATCCGAGATTTATTGTATCTTCATTTTACTATTGTTCTCCTCTCCAGCAGAGATACACTACTCAAACAAAATGACTTAAAGACACATTCTCACCTTCTTCTTCTGCACCTGGCCCTGCTCCTTCTCTGAGGCATTTGAGGGTCTCCGCCGTAACATTGCGCTCAGAGGGGGTGATTTTACTCGAGGAACACAATTCTAGCTGTAGAGGTAAGAATCTTTTCTCAGATACACCAACGCCTGCCAGTTCTACTGTCACTGTACCCTACACACTAGCAAAACCAAGAGGCGGAAGAAAGTCAGAAAGCTCGTCTTTCTCTCTGCTCTACTGAGTGAAGGACTCTGAATGAGAGGAAGTCACATGACCAGACAGGAACTACTTTTTTTTTTCTACAGGTTCGGGTTGGTTAAATCAGTTGTTTATATCTGTTTAAAAAGAAATCTATTTAGCAGCATGTGTTTTAACATACTTTAAAGTAGGAATTTGATTGTTGATACAGTGAAATTTGGAAGTTGTTATCTATGTTTGTTTATATATTAGAAATAATATCAGAAATAATTAGCATTTCTGGTAATTACCACAGTAAAACTAACCTTTTCAGTCCCTTTACAAATACTGGATTTATAGCGTGACAGAAAAAAAGCAGAACAAGTGAGCTATTGCATTTATCTTGCAAAAGACACTCTGGGAAATCTAAAGGTTTGGAGATGAGTCATTCTGTGTGTAGAAAACTACCCTACAAAACTCTGCAAACTTGGTGTCCTCACATCCACAAAGAGAAAAAAGCTTCACCACTGAACAGGTGTGAGTGTAACCTGAACAATGTATGACCCATTACAATCACAAACCACCCTATTTAGACAAATATATAAGGAAAGAGAGAACCTAAGGCCATTGTGAGTCCAAGAATGCTTCTAAAATTCAGCAGACTAATTCAAAAGAATTACTACGAATGCTCTCCTTTCCATGTGGTCCTTGTCTTTTGATAGATAGTAAACAGAACCATGTAAGTGAACTGCAGAGGAAGTACATGAGTTGGTACAGTTATTTTTGTGTTGGTTGGCCACATGATGTCAGGATGAGTAGTTGTTCATTGTCATCCACATAGGCAAGAATAGCACATATTGTCACCATGTGAATAACAATAACAGAAAAAAAGTGATGTGAATTAGTTGATAATTTGCTTCAAATTTACCAGCTAAACAGGATGATCTCATTGATCTCAACATCTCCTTTTGGTTAACAAAACTTCCTCTTTTTTGTACAACTTACAGAAAATGGCAACAACAGAATAGTGACAACAGTTACATCTGTTGACCTTAATGCCCTTTATGTGCGGCGCTTTCAATCTCATCCTGTTGTTCAAAGCCAAGCAAGTCATACACAAATGAGTGAGATAAAGAAAGAGAGCAAGAGAGGAAAGCAAGTAGAGCGGACGTTCTCAAAACCACATTCACACCTTCCTGCAACTCTGGTAAAAACGTTGCCAAGCAACAAGCCCTCCAGTGGTATTTGTGCTTCACTTGTGGTAAAGTAAAAAAAAAATATTCTCAAGAACTACAGTGTGAGCCTTGGAGAAGGCCTGGCACTCTAAATGAAAATCTAAGATCATATAAATCTCGAATTTCCTTCTTATTTTTAAGAATGTTTTAATAATCTTTACCCAAAGAGGCACATTTTAAGTGTTCCATCACAGTCATGATTATATTTCAACACCATATAATAATGTTGCTTAATCCTGTTCCTGGAGATCTACTGCCCTGCAGTTCAGTTTCAGTACTACTTTAATCCACTTGATCCCATTAATTAAAGCCCTAACAAACATTTGAATATCACAGTTGGGTCCCACTGTGTGATACACATACTGTACATTACAGCAGGGACTCTCAACTCAGTCTTGCATAATTAAAAAAGTTCCCTGATTCTACATATAATGAGTTGATAAGCTGACTAGATCAGTTGAAAGTAAAATCCTACACATTACAATATCTAACCCATGATTAGATGTTTCTCCTGCAGATGCATAGCCCTGCAGGCCTACTCTAACACATCCCATGAAGTTAATCACAGCCTTCAGTAACACAAGTGTGTTTTACTAAACAATGTGCCTACATTGTTTATGTAGGCACAGTAGATATCCAGATATGAGTTATATTACTCAGTGTACTTAGTCCACTTCTTTATATTCTCTATACAAATGACTGTCAGAGTCCAGTCACCACCACTCATTACTTTAAATATGCAGACAATACTGCCATTCTTGCATTGCTTAATAAGGACAATGATTCTTTTTTTGGACTATCAATGCTCCATAGCACATTTTAGTACATGGTGTGATGATAACTTTCTCCACCTTTTTTAGCTCTTTCAAAACACTGACCCATCCTTCCAGTATTACCATTAACGGAGAAAGGGTTTAAAGGGTGTAGCATTTCAGATATCTAGGCATTACATTGGATAAATCATCTTCAGTCAGCACACTCTAGGAATTTACATGTACTATCAACAGAGACCGACAGTTATTCGTAAACTTAAATATCTGTCTGTTCAGCCTAGTCTGCTTCTTTTTCTGTATCAAGTATTATTGAACCGGTTCTTATGTATTTGTTTCTTCCATTTGCTATCAGTTACCAATAAGAACAAACTCTTGAAAATAACTAATTTAGCGAGAAAAATTATTGGTATTCCCACCCCAATTTATTGAACTGTGTCAGTTCACATAAGCTTCAGAAGGCACATAAAAATTTATATGATCCAAACCACCCACTTTGGCAATATTTCAACCACCTTCCTTCTGGCCCCAGGTATAGTCTACCCATGTGCAGAAAGGCCAGCTATGGCAGGAGTTTTGTTCCTATGGCTATACGAGCGTTAAACACATAGGCAATCAGCCATTGTAATGCCAGATGCATTTGTTGTTGATGATCCTAATGTTTTTCTTTTTGTCCCTTTCTCCCCTCTATGCCTGTGATTGTTTATGATGGTTAATATGTATGATGTTATGTTTTTGTTTTTCTACACACCCATGGTGGAAACAAATTTCCTCTTTGAGGACCAATAAATTATCTATCTATCTATCTATCTATCTATCTATCTATCTATCTATCTATCTATCTATCTATATTATGCAGAAAGGGTTCTTCGAGGGGTTCTTTGTAAAGTGTAAAATCCGCTTATTGAATGGGGTTCTAATTCTGAAGTCTATTGTGGAACACTCTGTTGTAGGCTTATACATAGATTCTTCCATAGAGACAATGAAAGAAGGCCTAGATTTCACCTTTATTCTAAGACTGTAGAGTATAATCCCATTTTAGTGTATATGAAGACTGCACATGGACAATTCACCAGGTATGATGACACTGCAGATTTTAAATACGCTTATTTTAATAAATTATCAAATCATTAGTGATTAGTATGATTAGTATAAATTACACACAACTTCATCACACACATACACAGAATGGCAGTTGATTTTAGATTTGAACAGCAACAAGAACAAAAGCCTAGGTCTTCTGCACTGGAAAATATCTAACATGCATTGTAGGTTAAATGCTAAATATACTCAGGAGATACTGAATTGGCTTTTTTAGTTATGAGTCATCAGTTTTTCTTGCCTCCTGCTCAAAAGTGAATTTAAATTACGGTGCTTTTATTCTGTGCGTTTAAAGACATAAAAAGTCTATGTTTCATTCAGCCTTAGTAGACATTTTTATTCACCTGTTTCAATTAGGCTGTTTGTTAATATTACAAAAAAGGGTGAAGAAGTGGAAGTGAGCAAGATGTAGACAGACTTGTAGGAATGATTTGATGGCTTTATGTGAGTAATTTCTGACAATGTTTAGCAGACATTATAATAAAGCTGTGGGACAATTTTAGGTGATTCTACAGTTACAATGTGGGACATTCAAAGGTGATTCTACAGTAACGCTATAGGCAGAAATAGCAGCAGTAGTGAGATCGAGGGGACAGCAGCCGAGGACCCTGTCTTCAGGAATGGCTCTGTATTGACCATCATCCAATCGTAGACCTCTGTCAGGCCCTGCCTCTTCAGTTCTGGACCCATTCTAGACCGAATGGTCAGGTAGTATGTGTCTAGCCATTGGAGCTACAGGAATGTGGAACAAATAGTGGGATACATTAATATCAAATGACAGTTTCCTAATAAGTAACATAAAAAGAGGACTAAAATGGAATAATATTTGAATTAATGAATAAAAATGAATAATATGAATATATTTATAGTTTATCTGAATAAGCATTACAAATGTCATGGTATAGTATGTTTATTTGTAGCTCTCAGTAAGTCAAAAAACAACAACAATAACGACAATAAAAAGTTTATCATCTCTCCCTCCTTGTGTTACATGAGTTATTCATAAGATTCTAAATTAGGTAACATGATTTCATGTAAATCATTTGGCACCGGTGTTGTGTCAGAAGACACTTTTCTGCAGTCATGCTTGAGATGCTTTACTGGGGAAGGATGTCAGAAGGGACTTTCAAAGGAAGCCAACTCCATTTAGCAGCAAACGACCTTTGCGGCAACAGAGTAAACAGCAAATTGACACAAAATAATCATTAGTGGATAAAGTTTTGTTACCTGTTCAGGGCTGAGCATAGAAGTGTCAATCAATTTTCTGTCATAGGGGACCAGTGACACAGTGTCGAATGTCAGATAATTATTGCCATACTGGGACAGAGGGACAAAAATCAGTGAACAAAGAAATGAACAAAGGTGTTAAAATGTGAACAAGCAGTTCTGGTTTGTGTCCACCGTTTAACTAATTAGCATTTTGTCTATGAATTGTACCATTGTTTTAGTTGGAACAATAACGGCAACATCCTCAATCCTTATGCCAAATTCATTCACTTTGTAGTAGCCAGGTTCTACAAGAGATTAAAAAGATGATCAGTTTTGATGTGGACATATTCACAGAATTTAATTATCAGTCACAGTAAAACAAGACGACTCAGTAATACAGAATGTGATTTCTTATACAGCACTGTGACATCCTGTTGTTTGTGCTTTAGAAACTTGTCTGTTGGTTTTTATTACAGGGTCTGATATGAATGCATTTTTAACTCTCATCCAAACCCTGATGTTTAATCTGATGCCTTACCAATGGATGTGAACATGCCTTGCTGGAATGGAACATTATTAGACTGAAAACCAACAGGCCCTAGAAGAAAGCATATGAAAGCTTATAAAAACACAGGCAGGAATTAGGAATAGATTTCATCCACAATGCTGCAGCATCACTGGAGAATTGTAATAACATACCAAAACAAACAAAACAAACAATTTTTTAAACATATATACCATATGTAGGATTTTTTGTTTAAAAAAACAAAACATGATTATTGAGTCATGGGACAAATTTAATGTATGATATGATGCTCCTGAGCTGACAGTCTATAATAATAATAATTTACAGTCAGCACTGTGTCAGGGATGTCAGGTATAAATTGGTGGGAAATTTTTATACACATGCCATACTCCAGCTCAGACAAGTCAAACATCATTATACCCCAGATTTAGGCATGATAGGAGGTCAGCATTGCAGCCAAACAGAGAAGAGGGAAAATAAGTATGGGATTGAGAGTGTGACAGAGCAATATTATATGGACTCTCTCACTCACTGTAGTGCAGGGCAGGGGTGTTTCTTGAGTTTGATCACTACTGGGGCACAGACACCCCAATAATTTTACAAACATATTTCTAGGGGGGTCCGGGGTGTTGTTTCATCCATCCATCCATCCATCCATCTTCAACCGCTTACTCCTTTTCAGGGTCACGGGGGCGTTGTTTCATTAGTTCAATTTTACATTTTAAATTACTGTAAAGGGCTTAAGCGGCCCTTTCCAGATACGATTGGAGACATCTGCTTTAGTGAATGGTAGTCAGTTGATTTATTTTCATTGTGGAATTTGTAAAATATTCAGCTAAATAAGAGATTTAACTTTTTCATCTGGTAGTGCATTATGCAGTTTGAGACATAGTCTTGAATTCTTTCAGAATGTGTGCACTTGCAGCTGTGTTAAGCGTAAGCACAACCCACATTAAAAATTGCTCTTACATTTTCTGGATATTTAAATCCCCAAAGCCCCAAAAATATTCAGAAAATTCCAAAATCTTGCATAGATCAGCATTACTTGATTAAGTGTGAACATATTAAAGCAGAAGTCTTACACTCATGAACTCCAAAGTAGTTTCCCACACCATGACCTGTACCATGACCATAATTTAGTCCGACTTCCCACAATGCTCTGCGCCCTAGCATCTCCATGTTGACACCTTGAAAAGAAAGTGCTGATGAGGAACATGCTTTTGATGTTGAGCTGAGATCAGTGAGAACATCTTGTGGGAGTAAAGCAGGTAGTTGGACATATAGTGTAAAAAAAAGGACACAGTCTTGCCTTTAGTTCCTGCAGGAAAAATGGTCCTTGATATTTCAATGTTTCCCATAAGCACTCTCGTGAAGGCCTCCTTTAAAAGTAAAATAAACAGAAAAAAAAGGTTTATTCTGTATGTAATTCATAGTTTAAATCTATATTGAGCCCCTTAATGCTGAGGTACAAAATTATACCTTCTGAAAATCAGTGGGTGAACCCCAGTGCACGGTGCGAGTAATGTCAGTTGTACCATCACTATAATACAGTAAATACACATTATGTTCATTGATGCCATTGTGTTTGGTAAAACTAACTTACAGGATTAAAATATGTTATGACTAACTCACAGGTATTGTCCTCCTGAATCAATGAGATACATCTCATCTGTGGTCAGCTTTCTTGCAGTTTCATTAGATGGACTGAAATATAAACAGATGTAAACTGGCTTTTTACCCAGTGTAAATATCGGTCAGTGCAGATGTAATAAGGAAAAAGAAAAAAAATACTAAAGATGTAATCGAAAAAGAAAGAATTCCAGTGAATTCTGTACCTATAATGGGCAAGAGCTGCGTTAGGTCCACTTGCAGAAATGGTCTCAAAGCTTGGCCCCCTGCTGAAATTTTGCATACTGATACAACACAGATAAATGTGTGCATCATAAATAATGAAATACTTAACTTGCACCTTTTTATATTGGCATACATGCATATTGCCTAAGGTTTGTGGACACCTGACCATCACACCCATATGTGGTTCTTCCCCAAACTGTTGCCACAATGTTGGGATATGTATAGGATATCTTTGTATGCTTTGGCATAATAATTTCCCTCCACTAAGGGAACTAAGAGGCCCAAACCTTTTAAAGCATGACAGTGCCCCTGTGCACAAAGTGAGGTCCATGAAGATATGGTTTGGAGTGGAAGAATTCAAGTGGACTGCACAGAGCCTTGACATCAACCCAACTAAACACACTAATGCTTTTGTGGCTCGCTGAATGGACAAATCCCCACAGCCATGTTCCAGAATCTAGTAGAAATCCATCCTAGAGTATTATAATAACAGGAATGGGGGTGGTTGGGATGATCAACAAGCACATATTGGTCAGGTGTGCACAAACCTTTGGCCATATAGTGTACCAAGATGTTTTGAATTATAATTATATAAAAAATAGGGGTACAATATATATATATATATATATATATATATATATATATATATATATATATATATATATATATATATATATATATATATATATATATATATATATAAAACCTGAATAGAAAAGGATTAGATTGATACTTTTTTAAAATATATTTTTGTAACAATTTAAATTCCTCATTACTATAATAACACTGGAATGTCCAAATAGCATTTATTTATTTGCTGATTTCATTATTTAAAAACTTAATTTGGAATAAAATGATACTAGATAGAAATCATAATATACTAAAAATTACATTTGTGCCAATATATACTTTTTTGGTAAGTGAAAAATATGTGTGAAACTGAAAGCAGAGTAATGGTGTTTTTATACTGCTGATGCCAGCTGTTCCCTACCTGCGGTACTTATTGACGAGTTGTGCTGCAGTAAGCTCTGTCTCCTTGCCCTCAGGGACAGTTTTCTCAAGTTGATATAGGAGCTGCATGACTGCTGCGGCATCTCTTATCTACAGCAGGCCAGTGAGGACACTTAGAACACAAAACACAAAATGCGCACCCAACAGCCTACTGCTCTCAAAAGATACCAATTTCCACTAAATACACCAGGAAATGTACTAGCATGAGATCACACAACAGTTAGATTGAGGAGATTCATTTGAACTCAGTCAGTGATTTCAAGTTATAATGTAACAGTGTACAGATGGCCTGTCATCTCAAAATGCCAAATGGAATTTTGTCTTTATGAGATAACACACTAATAAAAGTCATGGAATATAAAACCCGGCACATCGCTATAAAAGACAAAAGATGGAAGTTATTTGATAAGAAGCACATTCAGTCAGGTTGTGCTCTGCTGCCTACAATCTGAAAGCACTATTCGGCTGTGGTTTATAGCACAATAAAACCCTACTCTGTGATGTAAAGGCGGTGATGGCTCTGGACCCTTTCAGATGGAATGTGTGTACAATGTAGGAGTAAACTATACAAAAATGTAAGGACAACATATGTATGCTCTTACATGAGCTGCCCTAAGGATTCTCTGCTCAGTCTCGTCTTTCATTGCTTTGGTGGTCAGCACTGGAGAGTATTCACTTTGCAGGAGCTTTTCCTGGAAGAAAAAGTGGGTATACATTATTGAGCCAGATTGTACTGTATACCTAATCATGAAACACATGCCTGTTACACACTTTAACTGGAAGACCTTGATGGAAATTAATGGTGCAAAATGACTCCAAAAAAAGTCCACATAGGCTTCCAAAAGGTTTAGGATAATTTGACAGCTTCTGCTACTCTAATGCTAAATTGTGACATTCAACATTAATAATTTTATTTATTTAGGGCCTATTCCAGCAAGAAGTCAAGAAGCATAAATTTTTGCTGACACACTGGTAATGCTACTCTCCAGGCAGTAAAGTCTGCACTTCAGGCCAACCTCCGTGCACTTTACTGAGCTTACCCTCTTACCCTCTTGCCTCATCCTCATTATAAACCGATGGTAGTGGACCAGAACTACTGCTAGTTTGAAGCTGCCCATGTGGATTTCCTCCAGGTTCAAAAATATACTGATAGGTGGATTGGCTGAAACTAAATTGCCTCTAAGTTTGAATGAGTGAGGTTTGGTGGGCTGGCAACCCCATTCTCTGTGTATTCCCACCTCGTATTCATTGTTCTTAGGACAGGCTCTAGATTCACTGTGAGCCTGATCAGGATAAAGGGATTTCTGAAGATGAATGAATTAATATATTAAATGTTTTTTTTATTATTATTATTATTTTTTTTATTACATTAAGGACAAAACCATGTGAAAAACCTAAATGTGTTAATAATTGTGAGGTATTTGAAAACACAAGATTCAAAGCTTCTAGACCTTTCCAATTCCAATCATTATGACTTTTTAAGTACATAAGGTATAGCATAATTAAGCCTGACAGAGTCATCATCATCATCATCATCATCATCATCATCATATTTTTCTTCTTCTTCTTCTTCTTCTTCTTCTTCTTCTTCTTCTTCCATTTATTCATTTATTCATACTACCATATTATTGCTGTGCTAGTCCTCCATAAGGCATAATCAAGCATTCGTTGTGCCCTGAGGCAGTGCTAATGTGTCAGATTATATGGAATTCTAAGGACAAGTTTCAGTTGAAGCTCTCAACAATTTGAGTCAGTCCTTGATAGTCAGTGCATGGACTCATACTTTCTTTTGTATGAAGAAGAAGCCTATTGCTGCTAGTGGAGGGTTAAACGTAAATATTTGAGAGATTCCTTTATGTATTCCTCCACAGCTGTGTTCCAAGCAGTAATAATGGGTACACATGGGAGTGAGGAGATGTATCAGGGATGAGTTTGACTCTGCAATCGTATGAGGCAAATCCAACTGTTGCTTTCCCCCTTTTGCTCTCAATTGAAGCTTGTGCTGTGTTGGACAGTGTGTGATGAGATGTGTAGGATCTCTGCAGTAGGCACAGTAGATGCTTAGTCACTGAGAATTGATGACCAGTGTGCAAGGGCTCAGAGTACTGATCCTTTTCTAGAGGAGGTAAACTTGAGGATTGTGAAATGTTCATTATCTTCTTCAACAACTTGTCCAAGTGGATTGTTAGGTCATTGAGAGTGCATAGCAATGAGTAGCTGTCTCGACAGGCTAGTTCAGCCAGAACAAAAAGCTATGACTGCTGGTTTCACCAACTGTGAGCATCAAGAAATTTGAGCACATACTCATTTGCAGATCTGGAGTCTTGTTATAGGGTCAGGAGTCACTTACCTCTTTCTTTACCCTCAAGATGATGACCAAAAACATTTTGGAAGAGTGTGACAAAATGATCATAAAATCTACCCTTCATTGGACCTCACCACTGTAGCCAATATTAATGCTTTTCTGTTGGTCAGGGAAAATACTGGAGTGATCTTGAGACAAGAAGTATAGAAAACATTGCTATTGGAAACCTTGACTGTTCAGTGTGTCTGATTGGCTGCAGCAAAATGGTTGGAGAGCTTGTCCAGCTTGATGTAAATGGAGGTGAGCTGTTGTTATTGGTGAAATCTTCCGTGAGACTCAGGAAGATTGGATGCAAGTACAGATTTATTGTGTAAATTAAAGCCAGACAACACAGCAAACAGATCAGTAAGCAAACTGGAATGGGCTAAGTCAAAACTGGAAAAGCAAGTCAATTGACAAACAGACGTTACGAACATGTGTGTTTTTATGAGCTGGTGTGTCAAGTCAAAGGTCTAGGCATATGTATCATATGCTGTGGTGTTTGCAATTTCAGCAGTGGAAGGTGCTGTAAGTGAAATACTTGTAAGTGAAATTCTACTTGGCCAATAAAGTTCTTTCTGATTCTAATTCTGATTTTAATAAACTTCTCCCTAAATTATGTGATGAGCCAGGTCTCACCTCTGGAGTGATGAGCTCATACAGGGCCTGGTTAGTGTACTTGGTGCCCACCCACACTCTCACACTGAGCTCCGTGAGGTACTTCTCGAGGTGCACTCGGACAGTTTCATATTCAAACAGCTGTACGCAGTGAGACAAGTTGCAAGATGAGTTCAGGTAGACCTTAATTTCTTCTGTCAGCCTTTCAATGTGCACAAAGAGCCTTTGAAAAGAAGAGCAGCAGCAGTGCCAATGGTTACAATATTTTACTGAGGGAATATGAGTGTCTGAGTAGGAATATCACTGGGAAAGAGATCAACTTGCCATATCTTATCGAGAGTCAGCAGTGTGTAGGAGTAGAAGAATGGGTTGAAGGGGATATCATTACCACGCATGTTTAAGAGCCCTGAAAAGACAAAATGTAACATACACTAAGACCAAATCATCTAATAAGTGTTCAAACATGCAGCAATGGGAGTTCAACAGGTAAACTATTAATACATATATCTTACACGCTGTTTCATCCAGAGCTGAGAGCAAGACAGCTGTAGGCTTGTAGGGATTGTTCATCATTTGAGCCCGTATCTGTTCCACCTTCATCTGCCAGCTTCTCTCTGTCCACACACAATTAACATGCACACTGCTTTACAACCACTCTATTACCTTTCTGTCTATTCAGAATTAAAGGTCCAGACAGAGCCAATATACATGTACAATATCCCTTATCGTCAAAGCCATTTCATATTGTTACTTTAAATAATAGTGTGCAAGGTTTATGGCTGTGTTTGGAATGAGCATATGCTTTTATGTTTGCAGGTATTTATCAGTGGCCTGAAAAGGGTCCAATAATAGTAAGTGCACACACACACACACACACACACACACACACACACACACACACACACGCACGCACACACCAATGAAGTCATCAGGCAAGCGTGCGAGGTTATCAGGAGGAAGAGGTGGCCGTGTAGCCCATATTATGTCCACCAGGTTATCAGGAATAGATGTGAGGATCCGTTTAGCTGGAGCCAGGTTGTTGTTGTAGGCATCAAATGTGTCTGTGTTGACAAAGAGCAATGATGCAATACTGAATTAAGTGGTACATTGTGCTTGGGTACTGGATCACTTAAGCTTGAGTATAAGCTATTTTTATTATAGTTATGTAAGGATCTAATGCACTTTGGAAAATTATAAATTGTATAAGAAAGAAGAAGTATGTTTGCTGTTACTCACCTACAGAGAACAGGAATGGATCAAAGCCCACCTTATCTTCCTCACTGAGCTCTTTGATGAGCCTCTTGGTGATGCTGTAGATAGAAACTGTATTCCAGAACAGTTAGACTGAACTGAAGCTCTAATTAATATCACCATAGAACAGCACATTTTGGTGATACAAAGACACTTGTAATAGTGTTTTGTGACTGTTTTAACTTACTGTCTTGTTCCAGTTCCCAGTTGCAGTCCATTTGGCGCTCAGCCTGAACCCAATAGCGACTGTCAGTCCATAACACAGCTTTGTCTTGGGTCACAACTGCCGTTCCTTGAGAGTTAAGGAGAACACTGTTTATCAGTCATAAAGCTCACTTAAAGCTCTGAACACATCCACTGCTTGCAATATTGACACTCCATTCAATCCGTGAGCAAATTCTTCCATCTAATATCCCTCTACGATCAAAGGAGGGGGAATTATAATGTACAAGAGTAGAACCTAATAATTTGTACAGAAACACACCTGAAGAACCAGTGAAACCAGACATCCAGGCCAACCTGGCATCTCGAGGGGCAATGTACTCACTCTGACAAATCAAAGCAAAACAAAAAACAAAATGAACAGGTTATTGATCATTGATAGCATATTATAGGAACAGATTATTATGGGAGTTTTAAAGAGCATGGATGAGAGATTGTATAAGAAGGAAAGAGGGGGAGAAGAGATGAGAGGAAAGTAGAGGAGAGAAATTTGGCTACCAGGTGGGCATCTGTTCCAGGTATAATGTAGGCAGAGATGTTGTATGTTTTCATGACTGCTCTCAGTTCATGTAGCCTCCTGGTTGTGTTAGTGGCTGTTGGAGGCAAGTACTGCAAAAAAAATAAAAATCAAATGGATTCACATATGGGATTAAAAAAACATGCTACAGTAAAGACAGGGTGTGATGATAGATGGTTAGTGAAGAAAGAGAGAGAAAGCATACCGGAGGCACTATGGAGCAGTTTCTTTCGCTGCCTGCTCCTCCCTCTGCCCGTGTTGCATGGCTTTGTCCTGTGATGAGATGAAAAGGGACACATACCAACAACACATATTTTTAGTTCCTTTCAATAAACTAAATAAATGTCCCAGTAAACCTTCACAGATAAACTTGAAATAGTAACTTCATACAGGATGGCAATGTTTGACATCAAATGTTTGAGAACTAAATTTCTGTATCCTTTAGTCAATCTCTATTTTAAAATTGCAGCCGTATTTCTGACTTCAGGATTTTTTACTTTGTAAATAAGGAATAAAACATGACAAGGCATGCTGTTACAGGAAACTAATCAACACTTGGGTGGTTATGAAGTGTTACCACCCCAAAATGGATTATTTTCTAATAGCAGCTTGCCCAATCATGTTTTGTCCCTCTTATACCAGAGCAATTTCTTGACGATTGCAATTTTGAATTTATGAAAAAACAACACTTCATACTTTTGTCCATGAATTGTTACAGTGCATCCGGAAAGTATTCACAGTGCTTCACTTTTCCCACATTTTGTGATGTTACAGCCTTATTCCAAAATGGATTAAATTCATAATTTTCCTCAAAATTCTACAAACAATACCCCATAATGACAACATGAAAGAAGTTTGTTTGAAATGTTTGCAAATTTATTAAAAATAAAAAACAAAAAAGCACATGTACATAAGTATTCAAAGCCTTTGCCATGACACTCAAAATTGAGCTCAGGTGCATCCTGTTTCCAATGATCATCCTTGAGATGTTTCTACAACTTGATTGGAGTCCACCTGTGGTAAACTCAGTTGATTGGACGTGATTTGGAAAGGCACACACCTGTCTATATAAGGTCCCACAGTTAACAATGCATGTCAGAGTACAAACCAAGCCATGAAGTCCAAGGAATTGTTTGTAGACCTCCAGAGACAGGATTGTATCGAGGCACAGAACTGGGGAAGGGTACAGAAACATTTCTGTAGCACTGAAGGTCCCAATGAGCACAGTGGCCTCCATCATCCGTAAATGGAAGAAGTTTGGAACCACCAGGACTCTTCCTAGAGCTGGCCGCCCGGCCAAACTGAGCGATCGGGGAGAAGGGCCTTAGTCGGGGAGGTGACCAAAAACCCGATGGTCACTCTGACAGAGCTCCAGCGTGTCTCTGTGGAGAGAGGAGAACCTTCCAGAAGAACAACCATCTCTGCAGAACTCCATCAATCAGGCCTGAATGGTAGAGTGGCCAGATGGAAGCCACTCCTCAGTAAAAGGCACATGACAGCCCGCCTGGAGTTTGCCAAAAGGCACCTGAAGGACTATCAGACCAAAGATTGAACAAAGATTGAACGCTTTGGCCTGAATGGCAAGCGTTATGTCTGGAGGAAACCAGGCACCACTTCTCACCTGGCCAATACCATCCCTACAGTGAAGCATGGTGGTGGCAGCATCATGCTGTGGGGATGTTTTTCAGCGGCAGGAACTAGGAGACTAGTCAGGATCGATGATGAAAGATCAAAAGATGAATGCAGCAATGTACAGAGACATCCTTGATGAAAACCTGCTCCAGAGTGCTCTAGACCTCAGACCGGGGCGAAGGTTCATCTTCCAACAGGACAACAACCCTAAGCACACAGCCAAGATAACAAAGGAGTGGCTAAAGGACAACTCTGTGGATGTCCTTGAGTGGCCCGGCCAGAGCCTAGGCTTGAACCCGATTGAACATCTCTGGAGAGATCTGAAAATGGCTGTGCACCGACGCTCCCCATCCAACCTGATGGAGCTTGAGAGGTACTGCAAAGAAGAATGAGAGAAACTGCCCAAAAAAAGGTGTGCCAAGCTTGTAGCATCATACTCAAAAAGACTTGAGGCTGTAATTGGTGCCAAAGGTGCTTCAACAAAGTATTGAGCAAAGGCTGTGAATACTTATGTAAATGTGCTTTTTTGGTTTTTTATTTTTAATAAATTTGCAAAGATTTCAAACAAACTTCTTTCATGTTGTCATTATGGGGTATTGTTTGTAGAATTTTGAGGAAAATAATGAATTTAATCCATTTTGGAATAAGGCTGTAACATCACAAAATGTGGGAAAAGTGAAGCACTGTGAATACTTTCCAGATGCACTGTACACTTAATGTATTTATGGACTCCCTCCATAAATAAAATGTTTGGAACCTAACAAACATGTAATTCTTGGATGACCATTAGGGAAAGTGTTGAAAGGCTTGCTGGTCTGGTAAAACTGCTGGTGACTTGTAATGGTTCGTGTAAGAGTCTGTATAGGTGGTCTGGATAGGTGAAAATGGGACTGAGAGGGATTAAATACAGTCTCCTGTGAACCTATTGGAATGGCAAGGCCAATTGTTTTTTAATTTTTTTAACATTTTTTTTTACTGAAAACTGAAGACGTTTGGGTTTGAGATCAAAAGATGAACATTTTATTTCCTGGTATTTATATGTAGATGAGTTACATGACAGAGAATTTAGCACATTTTGAATCAGACCAACCAATTTGTAGGTAACCAAAAATATTGAAACATGACTGACAGGCGTTTCTTGTTATCCAGGTGTTTCCTGTTAGATTGATTGTTTAAACAATAAATAGCTCTGAACATCTACTCTTGGTTTTAACCTTCAGTTTCAACTGTAAAGGCTGCATTTGTTGTTTAAAAGGATAAGCCAACATGAAGATCAGAGAGCTGTTAATAGGACAAAAACAAGCCATTCTGAATCTAAGTGGAAAGGGAAAATCAATCAGAGGCACAACACTGGGCATAGCCAATACAACAATTTGGAATGTGCTGAAAAAGAAAGAAACCACTGTTGTACTGAGCAGTTGGCCAAGAAAAACAACAGCTGATTACAGAAACATTGTGAGAGCTGTGAAGAAAACCCCCAAAATAAGAATAACTGACATCACCAACAACCTCCACGGGGCAGGGGTGAAGCTATCTTAATCCAGTGTTCGAAGAAGACTTTGAGAGCAGAAATATAGAGGCCATACCACAGATGCAAACCACTCATCAACAGTAAGAATCGGTTAAGGCAGTTTGGAATGCAGAAAGAAATACAGAGATGAGCCACAAAAGTTTTGGAACCAAGATTAACCTCTACCAAAGTTATGGAAAGGCCAAAGTGTGGAGAAAGAAAGGATCTGCTCATGATCCAAAACATACAAGCTCATCTGTGAAACATGGTGGGGGTAGTGTCATGGCTTGGGCTTGCATGGCTGCTTCTGGAACATGCTTGTTAATCTTTATTGATGATGTAACTCATGGTGGTAACACAAGTATGAATTCAGAAGTTTACAGGAACATTATGTTTGCAAATTTACAGAGAAATGCATCTAAATTAATTGGGTGAAACTTTATCATGCAGCAAGACAATGATCCAAAAGAAACTGCTATCTCAACAAAGGACTTCAACAGGGGAAATGTGGAAGGTTTTGGACTGGCCAAGTCAATCACCAGACCTTAACCCAATTGAGCATGCATTTCACCTCCTGAAGAAGAGACTGAAGGGAGGAATCCCCAAAACAAACAATAACTGAAATAGGCTGCAGTAAAAGCAACACAAACGAAGAAACCAACAATTTGGTGATTTCACTGGAGTCGCAGGCTTGATGCAGTTATTGCAAGCAAGGGATATGCAACCAAACGTTAAGTGTTATGTACTTTAATTTACTTAAAGACTTATCTGTTCCTACACTTTTGCTCACCTAAAAATTGGGTGGTATGATTCAAAAGGTTATATGTTTTATGTTGTTTAACACATCTAGATGTAAATACCATGAAATAAAAGCTAAAATCCTAAACTCTCATCTCATATCAGTCTTTTGATCTCAAACCAAAATGTCTTTGGTATATAGCACAAACAAATGAATTGACCTTGCTGTTCCAATAGTTTCAGAGGGAACTGTAATTTGCTGAACATTATATATTAAATATATAATATTCTTATATAATATTGTCAGAGAAACTGCAATTAACTACATTATCAACATTACCGACTATATTATACAGTCCAGTAAACAGTGCACTATGTAGAAAAGTAAACTTTTACAGTGCACTATGTGGAATACTGAGCCAGTTCAGAATAACAAAGTAGATAACTTCAATATCATGAGCGGCATCCACATCTGAAAACCTGCACTATTACACCCACCTCAGTCCAGTTGACTGTTTCAACCTTTTTATATTGTTTTTATTTGTTTAGGATAATGTTAGAGGATTTTATTCAGTACTTTAATAAGTGATGACAAATTAGGTCTGAGTTTTTTCAAAAAACTTACACACATCAACACATAATCAGCTACTGTGCCTTTTTTTTTCTTAAACTGATCTTGATATATTGTCATATTTAGCCACAGAACTGCAAGTTTTCTACAGAAACACTTCAAGAATAACTTCCTGTAGTTGATGCAACATTTGACAATAGAGACTGCAATGATTTTCTAGTCTGCACAGCGGGTCCAGTATATATTTTCTCTTCCATGTTTTTAGGTGAGAGATACAACAGGATAACAAAGAAAATATAACTGGTCATAGAACATTTCAGTAACTCTGTATAGGTCTACAGATATTTTTAGTAGCACATAAAAAATGCAATACAGGACCAAGTTTTAATATTTTTCTAATGTTCATGAAAATATGCCAATCAAATGCATTGCATTTATTGCCTGCAACTCATCTATTCAATCATTACTTCATACATCAGTAGGTTTTCAGACTGAACGCCTAGTCCAGTAGGGACCTCCAGTGGCCTGCAGTGTTGTGAAGCACAGTGACATATACAGACAACTGCACTGTTACAGTTATTCATTAGACAAAGCCAGGACACTTTTCAATGTACTAACCATGTGATGGCAGAACAGAAAATCTCAACACCCTACATATCACATAGCTGCAATTTTCAAATTAAGTATTAAAATCTGCTGTCTTCCAAGAAAATGTGTGGAATTTGTTAATAAACATCGATCAGAGTTCAGAGCATTTAGCTTCAAGCGGTGACAAACTAACCCTCTAGCTAATGGCATGCAAATATATTTCCTTGAATAAATCAACAAATATAACGCAAACAACAGATGGCAAATTTAAACGATGCCTTAATGAAAGCATTAACTAATACTGTGCAAAATCACTATTGTTAGTGATAACATTAATCCCAATAGCATTTCTAAAATATTGAAAAACTTTAATTATCCAAACTTTCTTCTTCTTCTTATTTATTATTTTTTTTTTACCTTTTAAAGCCACCAGATATAAAGCCAGAATCCACCCAGAGAATGTCATTTTCGACCATCTGCTCCAAGCAAATCCACACACAGAGTGACAGCGGGGCAGGAGTGTCTCTGTGTGTGAGGGTGTGTGTGTGTGTGTGTGTGTATATATGTATATACTATTGACACCACAGACATTATCTGTACTCAGAGGAGTCTTTTGATAGGAATAATGTGTAATAAATGAGGGGGTGGAACTTTGTCTCTTCTACAATAAAATCTCTCTCTCTCTCTCTCTCTCTCTCTCTCTCTCTCTCTCTCTCTCTCTCTCTCTGTCTGTCTGTCTGTCTCTGTCTCTCTGCTGCCAGGCTTAACAGTGCCTGAGGGTGTAGCAAAATATCTGCATGTAACACAGTAAACTTCGTTCAGACTCTTGTTTCATGGTTCCATGCCCAACTGTGGCATTGTGTGTCTGCAGTCCACTGTAGTTTGCTAATGTTCTTAATCTCATTTTTGCTCTATGTGTTGAAGTGTTGAACCAGTAAATCATCAAATTATGCTGGACTTTTGCTCTATAGCCTCATATATTTCATTGGGCTTTGGTCTAGGAGGCAATAAACCAGTGTTACTGTGTGCACTGCAGAACCTACAACTGCTATATCTTGATGATCATGATGCAAGTGTCATGATTTGCCCTTAGATAAATAAGACACAGTGCTTATCTTATTTAACACACTCAGTAATAGTCTAAAGGAAACACTTACTAATCTATTGTTAACAGATTAATTGAACCTAAAATGTATTCTAAGGATACAGAAATCTGAGATCACTGTCAAAAGAAAGGCAGTGCTATAATTTTTTCATCTACACATCTAGACTTTATATTTTTGCTGAGAGACAATTGCCTCAGGAGAGATTATTGGAGTGGCACAAGCAGATTACATTAATAGCTGCTGAACAGCTGAGACATGGGTGTGGGCTTTTCATCACCATAAATCAGAGTAGTGTTGAATTGTGCCAGCACAGAGAAGAGTGGCTTGTTACTGAGTCAGGAACTTAAGAGGAGATCATTAAGGTTGCATTTACCTCTCTATAAAGTTTTGCTAGGTGACTGTATTTTAGACTTTGGGGAGATTTCTCTGTAGGACTCAGCATGTGACCTCTGACAGGACTAGGTCTGCTGTTAATGTTTTCCTGTGGGAGGTTGGGATGGATCTTGGAATGATTTGACTAATCTGTCAGTTGACTTAAAATCACAAACCACTCTCTATTAATTTTTCCTTTAGTTAATGTACAAACCATTAAAGACCACATTACACAACTGATTTAAACTCTCATCACAAATGTTTCATGGATCCACCAACAGGGGACAGACTTGTTCCATAAATATTCCACTTTGTTGGTCTGTCATCTGATTATAACATGTTGTATATAGCTATGTGCATAATCATGACCAAGAACATTAGGATAAGGTCAGAGAATATAAAAAAAAAAATACTTTGAAATTGCAAGATGGCATGAAAAGTTGGAGAAAATGTTGTTTATAAGGACATACACATGGACAGTGGTCTGAATTTCATCAATTTAGGAAGATGAGAGTAGGGCAAATACAACACATCCTGTTATTGCAAAGGTGCAGTACACACAATTAAACAACAGGGAGAGACATTGACAATGTTTTCACTGAGGCATTAAAGCCATTCTACACTGATATATAGTACAGTCTACTGTCCTGTGTCTTAATGTAGCTGCTAAGACTACACCTACTCATACATATTTAGAAAAAGGGTTGGTCAAGGGTCCTTTTCCTAATGAAGGGTTATAATTTGGAAGATTCTGTACACCTGTGTTTGTATGTGCCCAGTGTTTTGTTAATTTTGGGAGACATATTGTGTCCAGTTAAATTCTGCCATTGGGATGTTTTGTGTGTTTCTATGAGGAGAATGCAGCGTTCACTCATTCATTCATTCATTCATTCATTCATCTTCTGTAACCATTTTATCCTAGTCAGGGTCCAGGTGGATTCAAAGCCTATCCTGGGCACACTAGGAATGAGGTCAGGACACACCCTAGAACACATCACAGGGAACCATGCACACATTCATTCACACCAAGAGTTTCCAGTCCAACTCCTGGGTTGTTTTTTGGGCAGAGGAAACACAGACATGGGGAGAACCCGACACAGACAGTAAACTGAGGTCAGGATCAAACTAGGGACCTTACAGTACCCACTGTGTCACCCTGCAGCTTTCAAGCAAAATTAAAAGTGGCAGTAGCATTCTTTCATAACTGAGGATAAGATTACAGTTATACATAGAAGAAAAATTGTTAAATCTAGCACCTATAAAGATTGCATTTTTGGGGACACCATTAAGGGATCTATGTAGAGCTCTACAAGGGACTGACCATGTTTCACTGTCAGACATGGATCCATGTAGAATCTTTAGAATGTAATGTTATAGTATGTAGCTACCATACACCTAAATGTAAACTAGTTTATGTATAAATAAAGAATTTGCATATTTCCTTTTTAGGGAGACCAGTTAAATGATTACATAATGCCTAGATATGACATTGATGACCTTCAGTCCCAGGAAGCAAAACAGAGTACACATGCACACACTGGCTACACATACTCCAGTGCTCAAATGTCAGCATATTCTTCCCAGGAGCCAGTTTATGCCTTCATTATTTGCTCAAATGAGCCCAGTGCTCAAAGTTAATGATAGATATTAATAAGTGGTAGCCCTGGCAACCGTTTCCTGGTAATGTGGAGAAGCCTGTAAAACCACTAGCTTCACCGGGGCTGACACCAGAGAGCCAAGCCCAATGTGGACGCTTAATCACTTATAAGGTTCACTGACCACAGTGCAATGAGCTGAGAGGACTTAATCATGGTGAACTCACACACTTACATAAAATGTGGAAATGCAGTCTCTCTGATACAAGCTTGACTTTGCTGAGGCTTTTACATAGTTTGATATAAATACTTCAGACTGAATCTAGACAGGATTGTCTTACACAGATCCCACTCTCTGCAACCTCCGTTAGATATGTCAAAGGACAAATTCTGGTCACCCCCAAATCATTTTTACTGAAATGATTTCTTTATTTCAGGAAATTACATGTTTATGACTGCATATTTATGACTCTGCCTACTGAAGTCTGACGCAAAAGTACTGTATAAACTTAAACTAAGATCCCACAGAAGATACCAAGGACATCTTGGACTATTCAACACAGCCACTTGAAAATATGACATATACAGACAACAGAGACACAGGCAGACATGGCGTTGCAAGGGGAGAGAATTTGTGTATTGTGTAAGTCTCCTTTATGCCACCAAAATAACTCTGACCTGTAGAGCCCCAGACTCCACAAGAGCTCTGAAGGTGTGCTGTGGTATCTGGGACCAATACGTTAGCAACAGATCCTTTAAGTCCTGTAAGTTGGGAGGTGGGGCCTCAATGGATCGGACTTTTTTGTCCAGCACATCCCACAAATGCTCAATCAGATTGATGTCTGGGGAATCTGGAGGCCAAGTCAACATCTTGAACTCTTTGTCATGTTCCTCAAACCATTCCTGAACATTTTTTGCAGTGTAGCAGGGTGCATGATCCTGCTGAAATAGGCCACTGCCATTAGGGAATACTGCTGCCATGAAGGGGTGTCATGACGGGGTGTCATGATGGGGGTGTACTTGGTCTGCAACAATGTAGGTGTACGTGTCAAAGTAACTTCCACATGAATGCCAAGACCCAAGGTTTCCCAGCAGAACATTGCCCAGAGCATCACCCTGCCTCCACCATTCATATAATGTAAAAGAAAATGTGATTCATCAGACCATCTTCTTCCATTGCTCCACTGTCCCGTTCTGTTGCTCACATGCCCACTGTAGGCACTTTCTGTGGTGGACAGGTGTTAGCATGGGCACTCTGACTGGTCTGCAGCTACAGCTCTATACGCAGCAATCTGAGATGCTCTATGTGTGTGATGCACTGACACCTTTCTATCATAGCTAGCATGAACATTTTCAACAATTTGTGCTACCATAGCTCTTCAGTGGGATCGGTCCAGAGGGGCTAGCCTTCGATCCCCACGCGCCTTGGGCATCCATGATCCTGTCGCCAGTTCACCAGTTGTCCTTCCATAAACCCCTTTTGGTACAGTAGGTACTACCTACTGCATACCCCAAAAGCCTTTCTTTATCATATATATATATATATTTATATATATATATATATATATATATATATATATATATATATATATATATATATATATATATATATATATATATATATATATATATATATATATAAGGGAAATAACTATTATAAGAAATAAGCCTTTGTTTGTAATAACAGGTTCAACACACTTCCTGTATGAAGAAATTATTCGTCTGCAGTATTCAGGTGTGATTTGGGCCCATTCTTCTAAACATATGGTCTTTAAATCTTGTTCAGTTGGATTCAAGTCAGGTGATTGGGCCATTCTAACACCTTGATTTTTTTCTCTGAACCCAATTGAGAGTTTCATTTGCTGTATGCTTTGGATTGTTGTCCTGCTGGAAGCTCCACCCAACTCTCATCTTCATCATCCTGGTGGATGGCAGCAGATTCTTCTCAAGAATCTCCAGATAAAGGGCTCCATTCATCGTTCCTTCAATTATATGAAGTCTGTTAGTACCATGTGATGAAAAACAGCCCCACACCATGATGCTTCCACCTCCAAACTTAACTTCACCGCTCGTATAGTGTTTTTAGGGTGATGTGCAGTGCTATTTCTTCTCCAAACATGGTGTGTAGTATGACAGCCAAAATGTTAAATTTTTCTCTCGTCTGACCAGACTACACTCTCCCAGTATTTCATGGGCTTGTCCAAATGAGTTATAGCAAACTTTAAACGAGTTTCAACAGGCTTTTTCTTTAGTAATTGAGTCTTGCAGGGTGAGCGTGAGCAGTGGCGCATTGCCCATTTTGAAGCATTGCCTATTGTTTTCTCTGTGACGATGGTATCTTCTTCCTCTAAGTGTTTCTGGAGCTCTTTCCGAGTGGTCCTTGGATCTTCTTCCTGGGCTACTCTTCTGACTATTCTTCTGACTCCCTGGTCAGAAATCTTGCGAGAAGCTCCTGTGCATGACCGGTTAATGACGGAGTGATGATGCTTCCACTTGTGGATAATGGCCCCAATGGTGCTTTCTGGAGAATTCAGAAGTTTTGAAATACGTCTGTATCCGATTCCATCAATATCTTTTGCAACAATAAGGTTGCGAAGGTCTTGGGAGAGCTCTTTGCTTTTACCAATCATAAGATGTTTCTTGTGTGACATCTTGGTAATGAAAAGCCTTTTTAAAGACCATCAATTTACTAACCCAGCTGATATTAATTTGCACAGATAGTGGGTATAATTACTTACTGAATTCAGCTGGTTCCTTGCCTTACCTTGTCTTACCTTGCCTTGGGGAACTGCTTTTTCTTAGTGTGTTCAAAACTTTTTTCCTGTGTTATTCCACTTTATTACTCATAACTTTGTTTATGGACTTCAGTGTTGTGAATTCTTTATTTCTCCAGATTTCTTGAGTTAATACCTATGTCTGGAAATATATCTACTGAATATATATATAGTATACTATATATATTATATATATATATATATATATATATATATATATATATATATATATATATATATATATATATATATAGTATCTCACAAAAGTGAGTACACCCCTCACAATTTTGTAAATATTTGATTACATCTTTTCATGTGACAACACTGAAGAAATGACACTTTGCTACAATGTAAAGTAGTGAGTGTACAGCTTGTGTAACCGTATAAATTTGCTGTCCCCTCAAAATAACTCAACACACAGCCATTAATGTCTAAACCACTGGCAACAAAAGTGAGTACACCCCTAAGTGAAAATGACCAAATTGGGCCCAATTAGCCATTTTCCCTCCCTGATGTCATGTGACTTGTTACAAGTGTTACAAGGTCTCAGATGTGAATGGCGAGCAGGTGTGTTAAATTTGGTGTCATCGCTCTCACACTCCCTCATACTGGTCACTCGCTGAGGATCTGAAAAAAAGAATTGTTGCTCTACATAAAGATGGCTTAGGCTATAAGAAGATTGCACGGTGGCCAAGACCATACAGCAGTTTAACAGGACAGGTTCCACTCAGAACAGGCCTCGCCATGGTCGACCAAAGAAGTTGAGTGCACGTGCTCAGCATCATATCCAGAGGTTGTCTTTGGGAAATAGACATATGAGTGCTGCAGAGGTTGAAGGGGTGGGGGGTCAGCCTGTCATTGCTCAGACCATATGCCGCACACTGCATCAAATTGGTCTGCATGGTTGTCGTCCCAGAAGGAAGCCTCTTCTAAAGATGATGCACAAGAAAGCCTGCAAACAGTTTGCTGAAGACAAGCAGACTAAGGACATGGATTACTGGAACCATGTCCTGTGGTCTGATGAGACCAAGATAAACTTATTTATCAAGCATTATGGTGTCAAGCATGTGTGGCGGCAACCAGGTGAGGAGTACAAAGACAAGTGTGTCTTTCCTACAGTCAAGCATGGTGGTGGGAGTGTCATGGTCTGGGGCTGCATGAGTGCTGCCGGCACTGGGGAGCTACAATTCATTGAGGGAACCATGAATGCCAACATGTACTGTGACATACTGAAGCAGAGCGTGATCAGTATGCAGTATTCCAGCATGATAACGACCCCAAACACACCTCGAAGATGAACACTGCCTTGCTAAAGAAACTGAGGGTGAAGGTGATGGACTGGCCAAGCATGTCTCCAGACCTAAACCCTATTGAGCATCTGTGGGGCATCCTCAAACGGAAGGTGGAGGAGCACAAGGTCTCTAACATCCACCAGCTCCATGATGTCATCATGGAGGAGTGGTGAAAGAGGACGCCAGTGGCAACCTGTGAAGCTCTGGTGAACTCCATGCCCAAGAGGGTTAAGGCAGTGCTGGAAAATAATGGTGACCACACAAAATATTGACATTTTGGGCCCAATGTGGACATTTTCACTTAGGGGTGTACTGTATACTATATATATATATATATATATATATATATATATATATATATATATATATATATATATATATATATATATATATATACATTAACACACACACGCACACGCACACACAAATCAGCCATTATATTAAAACCACTGACTGCTGAAGTGAATAATACTGATTATGATGGCACCTGTCATGTGGTGGGATACTGTATATTAGGTTGCCAGTTCTTGAAGTTGGAGAAGGAGCTATAACTCACCTCACTTCAGAAATCCCACTGCAGAAGGCACATTGCTTTTGGACCAGCTCTCACTACTGGTCATGTCTTTTGCTAAATTCAGCCTCCATTTGCTCCACAATTTAATTACCACATTTACTGGAACAAGGGTGAGGTCATGCGTTCACCCTTTTTTCATGAATCAGACCTCCAATAAGAGCTCAGAACCCAATATCAAGGTAGGCATTCTTCCCATTTATGCATAGTTTTAGGAAGTATTGTGCAAAACCAAGTGAGTAAAAAAATGAGTAAATCTGCATCGGAAAAACAAATGTGATGTGGACTGTAGGCCTGCTAATATGCTGAAAGACAAGGGGTAGATGGAAGGATTTCGAATGTCATCCTCCGATACTACCCAAAGGTTTATGTGTGATAAATTCGTTGTTGAATCAAATAAAATAATATATTTCTTTCTAAAGCTACTTTTGTAATGTCTATTCAATGCCTTTCTAATCTAACACAATAATGACTTTAAATGATCTTTTGGGGGTAATGTCTCCTCCAAAATTGATGTGAGATTCATTCGATTAATTAATTCCATTAATTTTCTGTACTGCTTGTCCTACACAGGGTCACGGGGGTAGAGCCTATCCCAGGAACTCACGGCACAGGGCAAGGGGACACACTGGATGGGGGAAACACACATTCACACACTATGGACAATTTGGAAATGCCAATCAGCCTACAACGCATGTCATTGGACTGGGGGAGGAAACCGCAGTACCGAGAAGAAACCTCCAAAGCACGAGGAGAACATGCAAACAGGGCAGAGGCAGGATTTGAACCCCCAGCCCCGGAGGTGTGAGGCAAACATGCTAACAACTAAGCCACCATGTGAGAAACACTATCAATTTAAGACTATGAATGTGTAGCTCTTGCCCTACACAAACGCAATAAATTCAGGAATTTTAAGAGGGAATGACATCGGGTTGATTGCTGGTAGATAATTTTAATGAAATCAATAATGAACACAGAACACATGGTCACAAAATATACATTCCACAATGTCATGTCTGGTTTGAATATGACCTCTGCTTAAATCATTTGGGCTTGCAGGACTGTTCTGGTCTTTGTGCTGTTTGAAACTTGTCTGAAAGTCTTGTGGGTTGGGTCACATATAGTTTCATGTAGCACACAATATGTGAATGTTTTCACATATTGAATGTTTTCCCTTCCATTATTGGGTCTCTCAGCTGTATGAATGAAACAGTTTACCTTCAGATTAGAGTGATTAGTATGTTTACAGGCATGGGCTGGTTTTCCTCCCTTTCTACAATCTAATCGCTGAGTGTTTGAGATAAAAGTTGTGGTCATTTCCATTTTGAAGTACAGGCCTCAAAGGCTTGGGCCAAAGCTCTATACTGTTCAACCATTTCCAGCTGATTAAATTGATCATAACATTGAAATGGAAATCAAGTGATAAGTGTAATCTCAATGAAACTTTTGCATAATACAGAGCTTTTGAAGGTTAGTTTCAAGCCCAAAGCGTGAGCCCAAAGTGTGAGCACGCTTCCAGGTTTTTCAGTGACATTGACTTCGTTTACTTTTGCCACGTGTGTTTTGTTATGGTTTATGTCTTGTCTCCGCCCCTGTATTGTCATTGGTTGTTTCCCTTATGTATCATTGTTCTCAGCTGTTTTGTGTTTCACCCCGATTAGGTTTACTATTTATACCCCTCGTGTCTCATTGTTCGGGGTGAAGTATTGCATGTGTGTTACCACCGTACTAAGCCTTTGTATTTTGTTCCTAGTGTTTTGGTTCATGGTTTTTGATCTAGTTTCTTGCTTCTCGTTTTGTACTTTGCCTTGCCTGTTTTATGCCCGTTTGCCGATCGCCTGACCCTTTGCCTGTTTTGACCACGTTAGCGTTTCACGATCTATTTTTGTCTACCTGCCTCTGTTTAATAAAACTCTTTTCTGCACTTGCATCCATCCTCAACCTCCTAACGTGACAGTTAGTTTTAGACAGGACAATCTATCTAGCGTAGCCAAAAGTTATTATAATTTTCCTTTTGTAATTCAAACCAGATTTCCCTGAAAGTTTGAAATCTGAGAATGTAATCAATCATTATACTTTACAGTAATTTACTCATTTCAGATCTTCCCTGATTGATGTAAGACAGAGTTTCATGCCTCCCTAAGTGTCTCAATAGCACAAATCCTACAACATATATGATCTCTATTATCTGATCACAGTTTATCTCAGGTCAAATACCTTGATTAATCCAATGCATCCTGACACAATAGCAGATAAGCCAGTTCCATGGGAGTGACATGAGAGTGTAACAGCTTGTATGTGAGACTTTAAAGTGTTTCTCCCACACAGGGAGTAGAGGGAGCATGGATAAGGAGGGGTATTCAGCAGAACCTGGGTTCCATCAACTTCTAGTCTCTGTGTGAGTCACAGTATTTGATGTGGATGCTGGTGTTGCCCAGCCAGACAATGAGAGGTGGTGCATAATCAGAACCTGAGAAATGGTGCGATTAAGTGGGTCAGACAGGGTCAGGTTAGATCGATGTTAAACCCTCTCGGCAGTGCTTAGATGCTCAGAGGTGGTGGAATTTTACATAATCAGTGTGTGGTCACAAAGCACACACACATTTGCGCACTCACACACAAACAGATACACAAAGCATTCCCTCTTTCATGTAGTCTTTCACAGTCTAGTTCTCATAAACGCCATGTTGCCTGAACCCAAAGAACAGATCACACTGGGCATGCACCATTCAACCAAATTAATCAAGATGTGTGAAGTTATAAAGTCTGAATAAAACTGCAGAATAATAAAAAGCTCTGGGTTCAGTATCATTCACTGATGTCTCTAATCTGCTTTAATTAACGTGGAAGTGTTTCTTATAGCTTTAAACATTCATGTAACAGAAAGGGAGGGATACATTAGGAATGAAAATCAGAGGAGCAGTAGGATAGGTGGAACTGAATATTATATTAAATATATATGACTCAAGTCACTTGTTGACACCAGAGAGCTTGACAGCAGACTCAGCACTTCAAGATTCCAGATTCGGAACAAATGTCAGTGATTTCTAAAAGCCTCCCAATTCTCCAGCATAAGCCAAGACCAAACTATGATTGCCAGACACTAATATCAGCCAGCAAATGGAATCCAGAACTTAGATCTGTGAGCACAGAAACAGGGGCAGATGGAGAGTCCAGATATTAGCTTCGGGTGATAGGATGCTGCTATGAGAGGGAAGCTCTCTGAGAATCTAATTAAGCTGATTTTCCTTAAATGTGTTTTCTCTTTTACAGTTATTTATTTATCCTTACAAGGTAAACAGCTGAGAACACTTCTTCTTTGAAAATATAATTAAATTAAATTCATCCATCTATCTTCTACCTCTTACTCCTTTTCAGGGTCACAGGGAACCTGGAGCCTATCGGCCATCGGGCACAAGGTGGGGTACACCCTGGACAGGGTGCCAGTCCATCGCAGGGCACAATCATATACACACTCACACACCCATTCATACACTACGGACACTTTAGACATGCCAATCAGCCTACCATGCATGTCATTGGACTGGGGGAGGAAACTGGAGTACCCAGAGGAAACCCCCGCAGCACGGGGAGAACATGCAAACTCCACACACACATGGCCCCAGCGGGACTCGAACGTGTCCCGTGAGGCGAACGTGCTAACCACTAACTAAGTTTAATAATGGACATTGCTGATTTAGAAACAAAAATATTTCAATTGATAAATGTATCCCTGATGAGCAAGCCAGAGGCGACAGTGGCAAGGAAAAACTCCCCGAGACGATACGAGGAAGACTAGGTCTAGGTGACTCTTGATAGAGCAATTATAAATAAATCCCTTCTATAACTGTGTACTACATGGTCAAAAAGTGCAGTTGTGTAACCAGGAAAATTCATTACAGGTTTCACATGAAGTCTACTTTGTTGAAGTTATCAACTGTTCACTGATGGAGACTTGCAAAATTGTTGGTGGCAATTGCAGTCCTAAAGCTATCATAGCAATTGCAGACTAAAGCCATCTTCATGGTTTTTAAATGATACCATCCTCAGTAATCTAATGTATCTTTATGCAGTCCATGTGGGACCATCCTCAGTGTTGTGTATATATAAGTGTTCAAGCAGATGGAAATCTGTGCAATCTCTGTGGTCAGATATTTATATTCACACAGTTTGGATGGCAGACAGCAATGTTAAATGTCTATGTATTTTAAGATGTTAATATAGTGGACTCTTACTTCCTGTCTATTCATGTCTGTTTCACTGCAGTACATTGACGACTCAAAGTGAGTGAGTGAGTGTCTCTGTGTGTCACACTTAGAGTGAAACATTCCAACACGCTGAGAGTGAGACAAGCCCTTTTTGAGTGTGTCACTCATCATATACACATGCACTAATAGTGCAATTTATGCTTTTGGATAAGACTTTTAAATGGACCCACTGCAAATCCACTGCAGGCTGGACCCAGCCTGTTATTTAAAATTCAGAAAGGACCAGAGTAGGATGAGCAGGATATTATAATGCTGTGTGATCTGTGTGAAAAACACAGCTCGCAAAAACAGCTATGTTAGATATACTGACTTGGATTTGCATTCCCTAAATTTCGAAAAAATGTTATCCATATTGTGAGCCACCTTGTATAAAGCATGAGGTGTATTTGCTATTATACTGGTCACAGTAATTTTTCAACTGCAGTGCATTAGACTGTAGAGGATTGTTTAGTGGATTCAGGTTGTTGCCTTGGATGAACCTTGCTTGCACATGCTACATGTGTTGGTAAATCTTGGGCCACTGAAAAGTACAGTACTGGGGTCCTTCAACAGACAGAGTCAGAGCTGGAGAGGGCACTCATGCAGTGGAGGCACACTTTTAAATTTCCCTTCATATGCCACAGTTTTGAGGACCATGGCATGTGCAAAGGCTCAGATCAAACACTCAGGCAGGGAGGCCAGTGATGCTTAACCCTGTATAGGGTTAAACCACTGCATATCAGAGCTGTCTCCCAGACACAGGGGTCAGGAGGTGATCCTGGTTGGGGGGGAGGGGGGGGAGGGGGGGGGGTTCATGATTTCATGAGGATGGGTGTGAGCAGCCTGAAAGGTACCCAGGCTGAATGTTGTGAATGAAGATCACACATAACAGAGAGATGTTCACAAAAGAAGGAAAATACTGCCTACACTTTGTTGGAAATTCTGCAACCTACATACCAATTTGTTATGTTGTATTTATTTCTGACACTGAAACTCTCCATAGATCTAATAAAAACAAAAAAACAGTGTGAAAAACATTTCTGTCAAAGTCACTTGCAAGAGGAATTATCCAGTTCCTCGGGATATCCTTGGAAATAGCAATGTTTCATATCTTCGATCAGACATGCAATTTCAGGCAGTGGAAAGTGGAAATGAGGCAATAACATAATAGATGGAGTTGTTGCCTTTCAATGAAATACCCCACATGCCACAGGAGGATACTAACTTTAGGAAGTGAAGAAAAACACATCAGAACAAGTGGAGTGGGGTGATAAACAGGAACATACAGAAAGGAAGAAAGAGAATGAAGTGCACACTGATTTCAGGGACAGGGCCTCACTCCGGTCCCTGCTGTCTTTGTGTCTACCGGCCTGCTTCCTCTCTCTCTCTGGCATCCTGTCTGTTGGCTTGAATGTGTGTATGTGTTTAAGTGGTTGTGTATGTCTGTGCCTTTGTTTTGCTCAATGATGCCTATTATTGAGACTTAATTTGCCACTGGAAGTTTTCCACTTTAATCATGGAGGATGTTACTGTACTGAGTGCTGAGGAATTCCACAGAGTTAATCCGATCAGGCCAAGTGTTTAAATGCACGCACACACACACTTATACACATACATAAGTTGAACTGTATGGAAAGTCATGCTGCTCAGAATGGCAATTGGACCTTGATTAAGACTAGATATTTCTAAATTCATCTTTTCCCCGAAAGTCCTAATCCTGAATAAGTGCCTGCATTTCCTTAAGATCAAGTATGTTGGAGACCAATCACAAAGCCGTGAATGCAGTTATTTGACTCCCAATGAAATGGCCGTTAATTCAGACACTATCACCACTACACATGCAAAAATGTCCACCTGGAATATTATGAAGCAAAAGTTAATGATGCAGAAATAATCAAAACCCAAAACATTCAATGAACCACAGAACCTTTCTCCTGTTCAGTGCTACTCACTGATGCAGAGAGAAATTGTACAGTGTTTGCAAGGGGAAATTGCTCTCTGACTTTTCTTTAAATGAGAAATTAAAGTCTAATGGAGTTGAAACAGTGAGACAGGTAATACACCACATATTTCTGTTCCCTGTGCTGGTGTTATGATTATTGTTGTCTAAAAACACTTTGTTTTGCAGCTACTGGTTGCAAAATCATAACATTTTTATATAATCTCTGTAGAGTTTATGCTTGGGGCTTTACAAATATGCAGCAGGATGGATGGGACTGTACTTCAATGGATGCAAGTTAATTGTTTAATTGTAACATTAATGTTGGTCTATAACATAAACGATGGAAGAAAATAATAATAATAAAAAAACAAAAAACAAACAATAAGCCTGACTCTAATCATCATTAAGTTCAGTGTCACATACATTTTTTAAAATTGTAGCTTGCACATTAACTCTTGCACATTTCATTAAAGTATCTATTTAAGGAAAATCCATTTCAGGATTTCCATAGACATTCAAATTCTATAGCAAATTATTTTCCCCCCTGGGGTTCATATCTGTCTGCATCAGGATAGAAACAAGGAACGTTCATGCTTCATGTGATGTGGATAGACCATCTGTCAGGATTCTCTAGTGCTGCTGCCTCCTACAGCAATAGTGTAATGAACAGACATAGCATAACCTGTTTATGGTCATGGTCATTGCTACATTCCAATACGCCTACTGTATGAAGGGCACTGATTTAGAACTCTGATTAATCCTTGACCAAATCTACTTAAGAGATGCCCCAATATAAGTAATTAATGCATACATGCCAACCAATCATATAGGAGTATTTTTGTGGCCATGGCATAAATAATATTAAACTCATTGTGCTATGCAATTATACCATACAGCAGGTGTACACGTTCTCACCTCAGTTTCTTGTAAAGCTGAGGCCTGTGAGGAAAATGGAACTTTGACTTTATTGATTTTAACATGTAGCTAAGCTCAATACAGTCCTGTCATATGCTGAGTCTTTCAGAAACTCCCAGTGGAAAAAAGGACCTACTGTAGTTGGCATGTACCTTCCTACCGATCTTGCATCTCAAACATACAGACAGGCTGTTAGCTTTGACCTCTGCAAACACGTTCCTTTCACTGCTCTAGTGACACCTGCTATTTTTAGGTTATTATGTGCCTGGCAGTACTTATTCCTGATCACCTTTCACTATCCCCCACATCTAACATTTGAAGATGCATTTAATCAGCACACACTCATATATACACTATCAGTCAAAAGCAAAAATTTAGACACACTCATTCCTTATTTTTATTTTTCTATTTCCACATTTTAGAATAGTGTGTGTGTGTGTGTGTGTGTGTGTGTGTGTGTGTGTGTGTGTGTGTGTGTGTGTGTGTGTGTTGAGTTTGCTTCAAAATGATACATTATTTTTGTGGGATTAAGGCCTCCTCAGAACTTGCTGGGCGAAAGAAAACTGTGCTACAAATGGGGCATGGAGAAATCGCTGCTCTGCTCTTTCTGTGATTCTCGGGGATTTATAAGTGCTAAATATTGATTAAAGATGATTAAAGCCCTTCAGAATAAACTGGCAGAACTCCTAAAATAACAATTTGTGTGTGAGAAAAAGTTTGAGTGCATGCCTGCTTCAAATGTGTTTTGCCGAGTTCATCAAACAGAAGACTCTGTGGTGACTCAGCAGGGATTAGCATTCAAAGATCTCCTGGCATCAGGCAAACGGTCAGACCAGATGGAGAAGAGAAGGACCCTAAGATATGTGAACCTTCACCTCCACTTGTTGATTCATTATCTCAACCCACACTCTCTAAAAAACAAAGCAAAACAAGAGTAAGCCCAAAGCCAAACAAAGCAGTACACCCATAAATCAGATAATGGGATGCAGTGAGTTGCCCCATAGGGTGCAACACTGACCCTGGGATGTGGTAGGAAAGAAAAGGTTTAACGACCTCTCTCATAGGAATCAAATGCCTGCTGAGGAGAGTTCAGATCAGCTATGAGAATTTCCTGATTATACAGCTAACCTTTCAGCACCTCCTCCTGTGTGCCTCTGAGCTGCCTGCAGGGGATAAAGACGTGCCACACTGCACACTGACCAATGCTAGCTGTCAGGCGTGAAGGATGTGTGCACTTTATAAACCTGCATATGAAAGGTAAATACAAACTAGCCTTTTTCATGCTGGAAGCACAATTTAACAGTTGATACAACTGTTTCTTTGACTAAAATCCAGTTATCTGGCAGATCTCCCTAACTGGCTGCTATGTTAAATAGGATTAGGTGTACTGCAAAGTTTGTATAGCTATATTGGATTGAGCCTTGTGACCCTCTTCGGACTATTTGATAACAGATTGATGTTAAGCTCTTAAAAGCAAAAACAACAAAATTAAAAAATGTCCAAGGTTGCCATTATGTTGTTGCTAAGATTGTGCTAAGATTTTTGTTGTCATTAATTAATTAATTAATTAATTAATTTATTTTACAGTTTAAGGACAGCTATGCAAAATGTCTGAACTGAGTTAATAAACGATATAATAATTTTGCAACAAAAAAGACAAAAAACATGTTTCCAACTGTTTCATACATTGTTTTTTGTTTTGTTCTGGCACTAAGTCTTGCTTCCATTTTATGAACGGTATTTATGAACAATTTGCCAGATCAAGCTTGCAACCTGCTTACAGTACCTCTAGAACTGGCCAAAACCTGGAAAGATGAAGGCTTGGCAGAGAGTGATCATAGTCTGATTAGTAAAGACATTAATTAACATACTCCATCTACAATCCTTCAGAATGTGCACAGGCAGCATGTTTTCATTTACATTTCTAAACCAATTCACTCTGGTAAATGAAACAAAAACAAAACAACAACAACAACAACAACAACAACAACAAAATCCAGCTCATGCACAACTTCATTGTTTAAAATTCACATTAAAAATCACTTTGCTGAACATCATTCACAGTGTCTGACAAGAGTCCTGGAAGCATTACTGCATTTTTTGGGTCAAGAGACTTTTGACTTTTTCTTTTCTTTGTATTTTTTACCAATTAAATGTGCCGTGCAGTATCATGGGCAGTGACCTCTAACTGTCAAGGACATTGCCAGTCCTCTACCTGTCAAACAGAGGTAGCCGTCACACTTTTGTTCTACTCACTGACCCTTACACTGTCCCTGTCATCATTCTTAATAGCTGCAATATAAACAGAATATTATATAAACTGCAGCTACTTGAATGTCACAGTCCAATTATTACTGCAGGTACTTTGTGACCTCCAAGTCATAATAAAAGGAAAACTAGATACAATAGACCTGTGGAATCATTTGAACTCCACAGATGTTCATACCAATACTGAAGCCTTCAACTGCACAAACAATAGTCACATTCTTGGCTGAGTAGATGGACATGGAAGTGATGTTCAGCTTGACATTCTTGGTAATTCCCCTAAGAATTCTGTATCTTAAGTCTTTAGCAGCATGCATACTTTCCAAACGATGCATCCTCCGGAGCCACGCGCGTAGGATTGTCAGCAGGTGTGAAGCCCCGGGTGGACTTTCCAAGGATGTCCAGTGAACAGAAGACTCGTTAATTTTCTTCCCTTACCTCTGAAAACAAAGGCATTGGAATTTAAGAGGATGCAGACCTACATGCCTCAGATTGTAAAGATAGGTGCCTCTGAATAGGATTCTGAGCTGCATGCCAATATGTTGTATATATCAAATGATTAATGTAATCTGAGCCCACTAGGCACAAAAGTGGTTTGTTCTTGAGTTAGCCTATCAAGGATGAAAAGATGGTGACACAGTGGTATTAATATCATTGCCCTATTTCTCTAACAAAAGCTGGTTTATACTTCTGTATAGACTCATATCTGCACTGCATTGCAGAAACATGGGAATAAGTATCGTGTAGAGCCACCGAGTTGAACCAGTCCTGTGGTTGAACACTTTTGAGTACATCTCACACGCATGGCACATGGGAACAAAAAGGAAGTCTTTAGAAACCTGATTGACCCTTTTAAATCTAGAACGGGGCAAAACTGCCATTCTTCTTCTGAAGAAGAACGTTAGAGCCCCTTCTTTTAAAATGTACAGTGTACTTTTATATTAGGCTGCTGTCCAATAACAAATGAAGTTTTTGGGACAGAGTAACTTTGTTGGTGGCTAATATAAAAAACAAAGACCTACAGTTTGTATCCTGCGACATTGTGCCGGTGGTGGAGAACTGTCTAGGGCCTGACCAATGGGGTGGATAACAGCCTCGCTGTTGTTTGGCTGTAATGCTAGAGCCTTGCCTTCACACCAAAGGAAAAATCTGTTACTTTAAAACACTTCACAGGCTTTGATAAAAACTTTTTTTGCTTTCCTCCCGCTTTCTACGTTTTCAGCACTGCTGCTTCGCTTCGTCTTTACTCTGTACACTACACGTAACGTTGCTGAGGTTTGCACGAGTTGGCTCATTTCTTCCTGAAAAAGTCTTTGCAAAACCACAGTTTGCCAATGAGCATATAGGCAAAGACCAGGCCTTTTGGAATAATCCAAACAGATAAATGAAAGATAGAGTTGTTTTCCACAGTAACAGCAGACATGTTTGGCACAGACCAAAGAAAACTTTTCGGGAGAAGCACCTCATACCTACTGTGAAGCACAGTGGTGGAAATGTTACGGTTTGGGGTTTCTTCAATGTCTCAGGGACTGGACAGATTGTATTAATTTATTCAACTATGAATTCTGCATCATATCAGAGAGTGCTTGAACATAATGTAAGGCCATCTTTCTGAAAGTTGAAGCAAACCAAAATTGAACCTTTCAGCAGGATAATGATAATAAGCACACTAGCAAATCCACCAAGGAATCCACCAAGGAATCCACTGAAAAGAAGAAATGACCTTGACAAAGCTTGGATTTGAATCGCATTGAAATGTTGTGGGGAGATTTGAAAAGGCTGTACATGCAAGAAAATCCTCAAACTTCTTGCAACTGAAAGAATATTGCATGTAAGACTGGTCAAAAAATCCAGCAAGCCTGATAGAATTTGCCCCCTTTCTGCTAAAGGGGGCTATACTAGCTTCTGAGGCCAAGGATGTACTTACTTCTTCCATATAAGAATCACATCTATTGATATTTCTTTTGAATAAATGACTGAAAAGTCTAATTTTACTCGTGGTTTTATTCAAGTATATCAACTTTATTAATAGGCACTGATTCAAAGATGATCAAATGTTTGATTGTCCAAATATGTCAAAACGCTAACCATTTTCCATAAGGTATACTTATTTTTTCACATGAATGTATATCAGAATTCCAGTGGGTCCAAAGTTTAAATACAACATGTTGACTGTCTCTTTAAACAGTCTGGAGGATTCCAGAAATGTATGACTTTTAGAAGCTTCTGACTGGCCAGGGCCTTAATTAGGAGTTAAATGGGAATTAATCTGTGGCTGGATTTATGTTGCTACCTTTTGAGTCTGTTTTCTGTCCAAAAAATTGTGGACCTCCACTAGTCCAGTTCCTCCTTAGGAGCAATTTCCAAATAACTGAATGTACCACAAGCATCTGTACAAACAGTTGTATGCAAATGTAATATATTTGGTCCCCACAGACACAGCATCATTCAGGGAAGAGGCACAAGGCAGCAATAACCAAACTGGTAAAGAAGTCAGAGGCATCAGGTACCAAAGTATGTACATCCACCATTAAGAGAGTCCTTCATGACCATGGCCTCAAAGGCTGTTGTGCAAGGAAGAAGCCCCTACACCAAGATTGGTATAAAAATCCCAGACTGACGTTTGCAAGTGATCACCAGCATTTTGGAGTTTTCTCTGGTCAGATGAAAAAAAACAACAACCCTGAACTGTTTGGCCATAATAATCACACCAATGTATGGAGGGAAAAAGGTCGAGGCTTTTAATTCAAAGAAAACTATCTCAACTGTGAAGCATGGGGGTTGCAGCATTATGTTGTAGGGATGTTTTGCTTGACTGGTACACTTTAGAAAATGACATCATGAGGAAGGAGGATTATCTAGAAATACTGAAGCAAAACCTCAGGGCATCAGCCAGAAAGTTAAAACTTGGTCCATACTGGGACTTTCAGCAGGACAGCTCCTCCAAGCATCTAAGCATACCTCTAAAGTTGTAACAAAATAAGTTACAGAAAACAAAGTGAAAGTATTAGAGGGAAATCACAAATCTTTCACCTGAATCCCATGGAAAATTTATGGATCAGACTGAAAAAGCATGCCTGAGCAAAGAGGGTCATAAACCAGAGTGAGCTCCACCAATTCTGTCCCTAGGAATGAGCAAAAATTCTGGTAAAGTTAAAAAAAAAAAAAAAAAAAATCAGGCATACGCTACCCCAAATTCATTTTCATTCAAATTCAAGCAATTAAAAGCCAATGACACAAAATACTAACAAAGTGTATGTAAACGTTTGATCCACTGAAATGCTGATATAGTAAATGAAAGCTGAAATAAACCTGTCATTTGGCTACAGTATTATTTTTAAATGACCTCATGAAAATAATGTAGATAACCTAATTGACTTAATACAGGAAATGTATGGCAACATGAGCTGTGTGGAGTTGTGAAAAATTTTGTTTGAATGTCTTTAGCCTAGGTGTATGTAAACCATTGGCCCCAACTGTAATGGCCAACAATAGCTTTGCAACAAAGTACTAATGTTGTTAGTTTGTGGTGTCCATATACTTATTTCCCTATCAGTTGTGGGATTTTTTTTGTGTGTGTAAATTTGAAGTGGATATATGCACTGGAAGTATATTAAATAACAAAACAAAGTGTATTTGAAATTCATTTTTAAATACTTTTGTCAGCTTCCGAAATCTGTTGCACTTTGGATAATTCGGAAACCTGTACCCTCCTATGCTCTGACTCATTGGTCGCAAGGCAGATTCCGCAGGGTTAATTTACACACATCTAGATGAGCAGATTGCTACTAGTCAGCTAATAGTTACCAGTGAATAGAAACTATTTAAAGGAGAAAACACACAGAGAAAACAATATGCAAGCTTGCAGAGATAATGTAACAAACAATGTGCTGTGTGATAGCTCAGTAACATACTATGAAAATAAAAGCTTGTAGTACACAGGAACTACATTCACAGAGGCATAAGGATGACAGGAGGCTAAGTTCAGCTTTAGAAGACAAGAACCTGAAGCTCCGACTGTGGTCACAAGCTGTTAAGCATCCTGCACCCTCATGTGTATGAAGCAAGAAGGAGAAGCGGAAAAATTAGTGAATGACAGCAACATTTATTATAAATACTGCATTGTACTTCGCTATGTAAGGGTGCCCATGCACAAGAAATATTCAAGTGATTCTCACTGCCCTGGTGAAATAGAGCTATATTTAATTTTGTGTGTTATATAACTGTTCAACAGTGTTTCAGTTAATGTGAGTTACTGTATCTAGGCAGCATGGTGTAGAGGCTTTTGACTGAAGTTTTGGTATGCAAGGTTACAGCTGGATATTACTTCATATAGTAGTAGTAGTCATAGTAGTAGTAGTAGTAGTAGTAGTAGTAATAATAATAATAATAATAATAATAATAATTTCAGCAGAAATGTTCAGAAGATATTCTCAGAAGATATGGTCAGCAGGAACGTTCAGTCAGAACGTTCAGTAGAAATGTTCAGCAGAAATAATCAGTAGAAATGTTCAGTAGAAATGTTCAGCAGAAATGTTCAGCAGAAATGTTCACTAGAAATGTTCAGAAGAAATGTTCAGCAGGAATGTTCAGTAGAAATGTTCACTAGAAATGAAACTGGAGATTGTTTGTTTGAGCTGAAGTAAAAAAAAAGGAATAAATAAATAAATAAATAAATCATCATCATCATCATCACCATCATCATTATCATCATATAATCATATAATTTCTGGCTAGGTATGGTCTGATACAAGGTATCTTCTCATTTAATATGTGGGAAAAATACAAAGATGACAAATCCCCTCCCAACACTACATTGTTCTTGTCATTTATTAATGTTTGCTGTAATATACAATGGCATAGTATCATATTATCACACGAAAGTAAGCAGTGATTGATAATGAAGTAAGTACTTTGCTTCTTTTATCCATTCTTATCTTCTTTTATCAATTCTTATCTTCTTTTATCCATTCTTATCCATACACCAGACCTTTAGCAGGGAGCTCCAAGGCTTGGGCCCATTTTAATACATAATTTAATACATCAATGATCATGAGCATTGGTCTTAAATGCAAAAAGCTGCTTAGGCATTCTTAGAAAAACTTAAGAGGAAAACTATGATGACTTGCATAAATGACTGTGCCCAAAAGCCGAACAGCAATTTCTTTAAAATGCTTGAAGAAGTGCTGCTTTATAAATGTATTGACTTGCTTTATGCTTGGAGAAAAACAGTTTATTATTTTGAGGCTCATTCATTTAAAATTCTTCAAACAGCACGCCAAACAGAACAGGCACACAAGTGGAAGTAATTTCATGGGGGACGTAATAAAAATGGTCTTGACATTGTACTGCAAACATTTATGACAATGTTTGTCAAACTTAAAGTTAACAAAAATTATTCTAAAATGCAAACTAAAATCATGCCATAATTCAACAATTTTCCTGCGGATTGAAACCTTTTAATACATTATCAAACTCCAGAAGAAATAGACACTTAAAACAGTGTTTCAAATTTCTGCATCAGTTCCATGCCATCGTTCATGTAAAAGAAGGTCAAAATCGGTCTCTCACTTCAGCTCTATAATCGCTGCCAAAGACAAGCCCACAAGAAAGTCCTTGGTTACTTTAGAGTCTCCAGTATTTGCTGTTCCTGTGTCTTATGTTTTTCATAAGAGTAGTGTCAATTCAGAGAAAAGTGTACCATCTGTCCTATATACAATTGGCAACACATGTTTTAGCACATATACACAGGCACCACAAAAACCTCAACCAAAGAAAACCTTTGTATAGCTGCTCCATTTTATCCTAAAACTACCAGCCAGTTCTGCTCATGCAAACCCAATCCCAAATGCATTCAGAGTTAATATCATTACTGATCTACAACTATTTTCTGTAGTAAAGAACACAAGGTTTGTAATTACTGCTATCCAAAATGCAAGATGCCTGGTAAATCTCATTTCAGAAATAAAGTTGCATTCTTGCAATATAAGGACATAAATGCCAAAGTGGCTGAGCAAAAGAGCAGGTACTTAAGGTACTACATGAGGTAGTTTAGGTTTTGTTTTATCAGGTTTATTGTTTAGGTTTAGGTTTTGTATTATCAGACTTATTGATACACTTTAACAATACATTTGTTCTTTTCCACAAATGACTGTTTAATTACTATATTTATCAATGCATCCTAGTCACTACCTAAGTCTTTGAAAATCTACCCATAATTTACACCACTGCCTCTAAGCATATTATGTAAGCCAGGGATTCACAAACTTTTTGAGCAAACAACCCCAAATGGACGTTATGAATTTTCAGCAACCCCAAACCTTTACACCTTACATTTTCTAAAATTCCACATTGATAAGTTTTACTTTATATATATATATATATATAATTACATTAGGAACATATTATGTGTAACATAAGTGCCTAAAAACCAAAGGAAGTTTTCTTGCACTGACAGTCTAGTGGGAAGTGTTGTGCTGTTACAGGAAAATAATCCATGCCGGGGTGGTGTGATATACGGCCCAACGCAGGGTTTGATGCATGATTTTGTGTGCAGGTGCAGAAGCAGCGGTAATGCAAGTAGCATTGTTCACACACTCAAACATATCTTATGTAAATCTGAAAGATTTAAAAGCAACATTCACTAGATGGCATTTCAGAGACAAAACATCACTGTCTGTCAAGTTTCCAGGTGGAACTGTGTTTACCGATTTTATGCACAGCTGTGTAAAACATACTGATGAGATCAGTACAGTATCTCTCCTAAAACTTTCCGCCACTGTTGTGATTGTTATCATGGGCATGTCATGCAAACCAGACCTTTAATGTAGTGTTAGTACCAACCGGTTAGTGTCAGTCAAGGTTTTAACTTCTCAAATTGACCACTCGAATTTGATGTATGAGGTAATAACTCAAAATTAGTTATTTAAGTTATTAAATTAAAATGGCATCAGTATATGTCAACATAAATAAATAGACCTTCCCCACAAACTGTGGTTCAGGGCTTTTGTAGGATATAATTGATAATACAGGGCAAATTTCATTACATTTCTCAGCTCCAATTAATCTTTTTTAAATAATTAATAATTTCCCCTCTTTGAGTTCCTGATCTTATTGTCATTTTACATAATTTAGAAGAAAAATAAAGTTTTTTGGTGTGTAATTGTATTTTAAGAACTAACTGAATTGCCATTGTAGCACTTAGCACAACACAAGAAAGTGTTATAAACATACTATCTATCTATCTATCTATCTATCTATCTATCTATCTATCTATCTCTCTCTCTCTCTCTCTCTCTCTCTCTCTCTCTCTCTCTCTCTCTCTCTCTGTCAGTCTGTCTGTCCTTTGTTTTCCTTAAAGCACACATTTAATGTTTTTTAATGTTTCACTTTTTTTTTTTAATGCACTGTAATAAAGCCAAAGTGTATTCTTGAATTTTAATTCACTGAGAGCAACTGGGAAGTTCTTTTTAATGGGAGATTTTAAGAAACTTCATTATCAAAGAGACTGTCTTTTTTCTCAATTCTGAACTTGACCATGCACCAAACAAATAAAAATCACTGTTAAAGCCTGTATCAAAACCCAGTCAAGGAAAGAAATCATTATTCTGCTTTGATACCTTACTAAAATGTGCACAATAAATGTTTGTAACCAAACCAAAACTTTTCTTTAAAAACACTAGTTTATTAATTATTGGGCTTTCATTGAAAAACAAACCTCTTTATCAATTGGGTCATGTAGATATGGTGTACTAATATATAAGCTGCCATTATTAGCAATATACTGTTTGTGTTGTCAGGTTTACTGAGCAGTTATATTCTACATTGAACAAGGGCTTTATTAATCCATTTTTTCCTGTTTCCTGTTTATGAACAATATGACAACCTTGAACATGACCACTGGTAAAGCCTTGGCTGCACTGCTATTAGCTTTTTAGTGGCCTGTGTTGAATAATTACGCTATTACTGTGGTCCTGTATACAGCTGGCCAAGTTTACCACCCCCTTTTAAGGATGTCACCTGACAAGGATGTCTCCTGATTGTTTGTTTTGTAAATGTATTTGTTTGCAGCAATGAAAACAAACAAAAATATCTCCTCTTTCCAACAACTTCCTGATGATAAAAAGTGCCTTGTGGCTGGTGAGCTCGTCAAGCACTGACAGCTCTTGTAGCTCAGTTCCTGTGGGATTGGCCATTACTGCCTGAAGGCTCACAGTGGTCATACAGTCTTGAGCCACAGTGCAGGAGTTTGCTTTTAAGGTGGGGTGAAAATAAGGGAAACTCTCAGACAACTACTCTTTTTTTTTTAACATGGATGACTGAAGGAGAGCAGTGTAGTAAAAAATTGTCAGGCTCAGATACACAGCTTCTACAACAAAATAATGTTCTCAGCAGATCAAGGTGCTCCCCTATCATCACCCTGCACACAATCGGCATCATTTTAGTCAGATGAGACAAACCTCAGTTCTCCCTTAATCACACACCCACATATACAGACACACAATCAACACTGATGAATGTAGCAAACCACATAACAGACACCTACATCTGCAAGATCAGTGTAGGATGAGAATAACGTCTGGTAAAACGGGTCAGGGTCCACCAAACCTGAAATTGGAGGAATTACTTTAAAAAAGAAAACATGCTTCACTGGTTACACAGTCATGTTCTAATCAGTAGCAGGTGTGCGTAAATCAGAGAGGTGTTAACTTGGGGGGCCCAGGAGCTACAGCCTTTGGGGAGGTCTAGTAGCTCACACACACACACACACACACACACACACACACACACACACACACACACACACACACACACTCAAAATCAGTAACCCATGTAAAGACGTTTAATCTAGGGGTACCTCTATTTAATATTCCACTCACAAGCTAACCTGAAATGTATCAGCACTTTGATTTGCTAATAAATTTGAAAGAATACTATTTAAATTAAGTCCAAGCATGCATTCCTCATGATGGTTTGAACACAGGACAGTATCAGACAATAAATGCCACTGCATTGTAAAAAACAACAACAACAACAACAAAAAAAACAACAAAAAAAACAAAACCCTTATAACTGACTGAAAACTTCCTCTGGTCTGCTAAGGTCATTGGTTTCAGAAAAAAACACTTTCTCTGAAAATGCAATAAATCAGTGAGGAGGCTTAGCAGAAAGGACATGGTTCACTTTGTGTATCTTTTTAGGAGGTACTAGTGTGTCAGGGCCTTCAAGGACAGTTGGGAGGATGTAAAGAGCTAGTCAAGATTGATCCACCACACAACTCGCCATCCAGAGTACAGTGAAACAGGGAGATAAAAAATGGTACAGTGTTTTTCCTGAGGTCTTGGGCAGGTATTTGAGGTTTAATTAACAAATAACTTATAGCACCTTAGTGATATGAACAACTACAAAATATTAATGTAGAAACAAATACAGTACATTTGAAAACTGTCTTTTTTTTTTTTTTGGAAAAAAACCAAACTAGTGTCAGCTTTAATAAACATAATGTGAGAGAACAGCGGTGGCAGTAATTTCATTTGTAATAAAACAACTGATGGTGAAATATGATTATAGCCCAAGTTTAAACCAAGCGTAAAATCATGAGAAATTCTTTGCTGTTTATTTATTCTTGTTACATTCAGTCTCTCTAACTTGTCCCTTTGGAGCAATTAGATATATAAATAAAATCTGAACTACAACTGGAGACCAATTTACTTGATGACAAGTGACATTCTGTTTTATGTCTAATCATTTTTAGTTGTTTGACTCAGAATGGACAATTTACAACTCAAAGACTAAATCAACTTTTCTGGCACATAAATTCAAGGTGATACCAGCCCCGAAAATGCTCTAGATAGATTCATTTAAATGGATTCATCATTTAAATAAGAGGAAACAGATTTTTTACTGCAATTTTTCTTCAGGAGCCATAAGAAAACAGCATTCAAGTTCTACACTGGTGTGTTCAACATGGACGGAAACGTGAGAATCTCTGTGAGCCCTCCATAGCAATTGAGCACCTGTTTTTGGTACACATCAGCAAACATCTGCGCTTTCCTCTTACACCATCCCTATCTCTTCTCCCAACCCCCATCTTGGACGACTTTGTTTCTCCAGGGAATTCAGAGTCCTACAGCAATTCCATGGGTCCTCTTCCGTGGATTATTCCCATCCTGCACAGTGGCTGGTGGATGCCAATGCACTGCGGCTGTGCACACAGATGGGAGCTTGGCCCTGTGATAGCTTCCATATGTTGCATTACTCTTCTGTTTTTTGGTTTTCTATCCAATTCTCACCTTTACATCAAGCTACATCAAGCACCCAGATACAACGCAGGACATCGATAAATCTCTGCTGAAATACAGAGAATGTGTAGCAAATTGCACTTTGCCTGCCTTATTTCATCCATTCAGAATGATTGGTTCCGATATATTATAATGATGTTTATGACCTTGTTAGGATAAATTATCACTTGGTTAACACGATGCTGGATAAACATGAAATGGTAATAGCAGAATATGCCTCAAGGGCCTTGCAAAAATAAATAATCTGTTTTGCATAACTTATCTGTCATGAGTACTGGACTGGTTTACGTCACCTCAGGGAGGTAGTAATATTGATCCATGTTGTTCTATGGTAAATAAGAGACATAAGTGAGCTGAAAAGAGCCCATGGACACAGTCAGCCTGGGAGGTTCACTTGTCTGGACTGACACATATGGGCTATAATGCACCACCCCTCCACCGTACCCCCTAATTATAAACCTCGAAATCACCCTCATTGACCAGACATCCGCACTGAACCCGTTTAAGGGGAGGGAGCTGCCCTGTCAGTCATCACAAACCACCTGAAAAAAGGTATCAAGAGAAATAATCCAGAAGCCCCTGAGCTACAACCAGCCAGGTTTTTCCCCACTAACATAAATGCTTGCTGCAAACATGGACTATAACAAAATGGTAGAGTCAGTACCATGTTCAACACTTTCTACAGTGGAATGATAGTTGCTTACTTAGAAGAGATTCAATGCTGATTTTTTTTTTTCGGAATAACAAAACACATTCATGTAGTCATGCAACAATATGTCAATATTACATTAAATGAGTGTTTTACTATGTCGACTCATCTGCAGCGAGCACACTGTATATCCAGGAAGTCACTGACAACCTCATGGAGGGAAGTAAGAACATCAAAAATGACACAAGCTGTGGGCAGTCTGCAGGTTCAAAAACACACGTCCTGACAAAGTGATTTATGACACTGTTGCTGTTCCTGAGGCTGACAGAGAAGATCACTGAGCTTCACTTTTCTGATATTAAAAGTGAAAGGACCTGCTGCTCTCATAACATTCTGTTAATATTTTGAGTTAAATCCCTAAGAAGACACCTATGTACTGTGACCTGTGCCATGTCTCCATACTCCTTTTTCTTTTGACTTTTAACAGTGAAAACCCCCCCTCCAAAAAACAACCTTATAGCTGACTGAAAACTTCCTCTGGTCTGCTAAGGTCACTGGCAGACTCTCTTCACCTCTTCACCACAGAGACAGGCAGCCAATATCAGGGGTGAGAGTAAATCAGTTTTTTGGCATGGATACAGAATTGGAAAGACTGCATTTAGCCCTTACAATGTCTGATAATGAAGATGAAGACAAGAGAATTAGTAACTATTTTCCCTCCTGTGTTGATGGGTGCCTTGCCACATTGCTGGACTTGTGCCTATGAGGCAGATGGCAGAGGAAGATGCCCTGAGTGCTAACTTTGCTGGCTATCTTTAACATGCAACAGAGCCTGCACTATGTCTGTACCTCTGGCGAAGTCCCATGAGTTGCTGCAACCATAACAAGATTAAGAGCGTTGAATAAACAAAATAGAAAGTACAGAAGAGATTGAATAACAAACATATGCTTGGATTTTTACAAAGAATTTGGCATTTCCTTCTAGCCAGTGATGTATGGAATATCAGTGGCTGAGCAATTGCGGACATGATGTTCTCAAGATGACTTAAGGGGGATTAAGATGGATAGCATGCACCATGTTCAGAATTTACACAATTAACCATCTGAAAGTCCTCAGTGGCCAAAAAGGATTTGGATAGCCCCTGCATGCTTGACTTAGATTATTAGATTAAGGAGAGCACATTCCCATATGGATTAACACAATTAGATAAATGAGCACTGAGTAAAATGATCTGATGATTGCTATTTTAAAAGCTTATTTCAACAAGGATGCACAAAAAATGCAAAAAATGACTACTAGTACTACTGCTACTACAAGTACTACTAGCAAACCACACTGTCAAAGATTTTTTTATTTCCTTCATGTACCTACTCTGTTTTTGACTCATTACAGAGGAGTTTCAAGAAGGCATTATAATATAATATGTTATTATGTGAGAATGTAGTTGGGAAGACATGATTTGACTGTTGTATGGCTCTTCCCAACATCCTACAGATTTAATCTGAGGCCAGCTTTCTAGGAGTGAACTTTGAACAGGTTGAGCAAAAGAGACTTGGCGCTATTGATCTGTGGTGATCACCATGACATCTATTGTCTGATGTGTGACAGGACAAAAGAGCAAAATGACTGCTGGACATATATCTTAAGGCTTTGCTAAAAAACAGCGACCGAGTAACACAACAGAAAAGCATTTGCTCTGGTGTGGTGAGGCTGAGAGTTTGAATCCTGATGATGCCACAGTCATCTGGGGTCGGGAGTCCAAGAGAGGAAAAATGATGGCAATACATTCCCACCTGTCAAAAGTAATATTAGCCAATTGTGTGTGTCTGCACATAGTCAGCTACAATAATATGTAAGAATAAACATGTCAGGTTCATATGCACTTTGCTACTTGGCCCTAAAGCATACAAATTATAAATTATATTTTCAAACGTTTGGATAGTGGAGATGAACTGATTCTGTAAACAAACAAACAAACAAACAAACAAACAAACAAACAAACAAACAAACAAACAGTAGTTAATGAACACAGTGTAACACATTGTAAACACAAGGAACACAAGGTAAAACATTGACTAGCCATCTATTATTATTTACTCAGGTAACTACTTACTGGTGTTCTGTTTTTTACATTTTTGTCTTACTTCAATACAATTTTATGTATTGTCTTATTCAATATGTTTTTAAAAGCTAATGACACCTTTGTGACTTTATTACCATTTTCATGCCAGCCATGCTAATTTAAAAAATAAATTTCTTGTCTGTTCAACCAGAAATTTTATTTCTGAAAACTATTGTAAAGGTGACAAAATAACTTAACTGATTCTCTCATTCTTCTTGTTAATTGGGATGATATTCCTAATTATTATTATTATTTTTTTTTACCTCATCAGAGAAAACGCCACATGGATGACTGAGGTGAGAGAGATGAGTAACACTTTATTTGATGGGTACCTACATAGTGCCTTTATAACGCATTCATAAGCATTTCATAAATATATTATAAACCAAAGCTGGAGAATTTATTATGTCCAAACATGTACCGTGGTCTTAGAGTTTTTAATGCAACTTTGTTTTTACATGGATGAGAAAACTACAGGCATCAGTTATCATTACAAGTTTACTGAGATACTGTGTTACTATATCTTTTTATCCATATCTTACAAGTTATTAGCTTGTTTTTAATCAAACAGCACTTTGAGAAAGTTATAGAAGGTACAAGTAGCGGTTCATAAGAGTGTTATGAATGTAAATTTGATTAACAGTTTAGTTTGAGGGCATCAGTATCATTCATTTGTCTGGCATATGGGCTTCATAATTAAGAAGCTGTACAGGAATTTGGCTCTATGATCATTTTAATACAAATTGACTGAGTTCTCAGTAGTAGATAGTGTAATAAAGTATTGGCAAAAACCTGTCCACCTGCCATCTTAGCTTTTGTAAGGTGTACTTACACTATTTGCTTATTAGCCCCATTCCAATACAGCTTCTTCTTTTTTTATGAAGCCCATATGCCAGGCAAATGATTGGTTTTGATGCCCTCAAACTAAAATGTTACTTAAATGTACATTTATAACACTTTTATGTAGCACTATGTATAACTTTCTCAAAGTCTCATAAACAAGCTAATAACTTCTAACAACATGTGAATACAAAGTAACAGTAACACAGTATCTGTGTAAAGACAAAGTTGCATAAAACCTCCAATGTCATTTTGTGTGTTGTGACATGAGATGTTTATAAATTATCCAGCATTGCTTTATAAAATACAGTACTCTCCTGCACAATAGGTTAAGGCACATGCAAAGCAATGCCTTAAAGCAAAGATGCCTTAAAAATGAAATTAAACTTCTATATAAATTCTATTTTAAATTCTACATAAAAAAATTCTATAAAGAGCAGTAAATAGTAACAAAATTAGCAAAGTCAGTATTTGGTTTAAAAAAAAGTCATCATCTCAGGTACAATTTGTGTAGTTTTTATAAGGAAGTTAGCTGGTAAATTTTACTCAGCAAAGTCTCCAGTTGTTCTGGACTTTGACTGTTGCACTTGCTACGGTTTTTGTGCCTGCAAAACCCAGCAGTGTCACGTTACCCACGTAATGAAGGTTAGGACGGATGCAAGTGCAGATAAGAGCTTTTAATAAAGAGAGGCAGGCAGACAAATCCAAGTCATGAGACAATAGCATGGTCAAAAACAGGCAATGGCTCAGGCGATCTGCAAACAGGCATAAACTAGGCAAGGCAGGAAACGAGAATGAGAAACAAGAAACAAGATCAATGACTATGAAACAAAACATGGAACAGGGTACAAATGCTTGGTATGTTGATAACACTCAATACTTCACAAAGTCGTTGTGTTCAAACAGTCTCTTTATACTGTGGTTGAGAGTGCTGTGAAATTGATGCAGGTGTGCATGGTTAGAATGAATGTGAGTGTTCTGTTAACTTCAGTCCATGGTGGCCATGTTTGTAGGCTGCAGTGCAGGATGGGAAACGTAGTCACTGGTTTGCTGTGATATGACAAGCAGCCTTCATTAAGTTTTTGTCTGAAAAGTGGTCTGTAACATAATATGCAGCTTTATTTACTGAAATACAAACATTTTCTGTAACGTTAAATTTTTTTGTTGGAAATATGTTTGGAAATATAAAATGTTTTTGTACTGACTCAATAATGTAGACGCCATAAAATAAACATCTATAACAAAATGTGTACTAATACAATAGGGTGCCTAAGACATTTACGCAGTACTGTATGCACAGCTTATGAATATATTATAAAGGCACTATAGGCACTTCAAATAAACTGTTACTGAAAGTTGTTGTATTTGTTGTTGATGTTATTACTAATTACTATTACTCAAATGTAGTTTTACTCTAAAATAATTGCAGTGTTACTTGAGCTGTTGCACTATTACTGCCAAATACTGTTTATACTGTTTATACTGCCTATAATATTACTTCACTGCCACAGTTACACATAGGATATATATTTGATTTTTTTGTGTGCGTTTTCTTTTTTATTCTTATATAGCATCTAATAAAGAGGTTGAAAATCCAGTTCTGTTGTACTTGGGCAATGACAATAAAGATATTCAATTCTTCTATTCTATTTAAAACGTATGCTATAAGATCTATCTAGCACTACAATGGTGCTTGAAAGTTTGTGAACCCTTTAGAATTCTCTATATATCTGCATAAATATGACCTAAAACATCATCAGATTTTCACACAAGTCCTAAAAGTAGACAAAGAGAACCCAATTAAACAAATTAGACAAAAATATTATACTACGCCATTTATTTATTTCTGTGAGTGGTAAAAGTATGTGAACCTCTAGGATTAGCAATTTAATTTAAAGGTGAACTTTGAGTCACAGGTTTTCAATCAATGGGATGCCAATCTGGTGTTAGTGAGCACCCTGTTTTATATAAAGAACATGGATCTATCAAAGTCTGATCTTCACAACACATGTTTGGGGAAGTGTATCTTAGCATGAAAAAGGAGATTTCTGAGGACCTCAGAAAAAGAGTTGTTGAATCTCATGAGTCTGGAAAAGGCTACAAAACTATCTCTAAAGAGTTTAGACTCCACCAATCCACAGACAGACAGATATCAGGAAATTTAAGACCATTGTTACCCTCCCCAGGAGTGGCTGACCAACAAAGATCACTCCGAGAGCAAGACATCTAATGTCCACGAGGTCACAGGAGCCAGGGTTACTTCTGAGCAACTAAAGGCCTCCAACACATTGGCTAATGTTAATATTCATGAGTTCACCATCAGGAGAACATTGAACAATGGTGTGCATGGCAGGGTTGCAAAGAGAAAGCCACTGCTCTCCAAAGAGAACATTGCTAGACATCTGCAGTTTGCTAAAGATCACATGGACAAGCCAAATAGCTATTGGAAAAATATTTTCTGAACAGATGAGACCAAAATAGAATTTTTGTTTTAAATAAGAAGTGTTATGTTTGGAGAAAGGAAATAACTGCATTCCAGCTTAAGAACCATCTGTGACATATGCTTATGGTAGTATCATGGTTTGGGCCTGTTTTGCTGTATCTGGGCCTGGACAACTTGCCATTATTGAAGGAACAATTAATTCTGAATTATACCAGCAAATTCTAAAGGAAAATGCCAGGATATCTGTCCATGAACGGAATCTCGAAAGAAAGTGGGTAATGCAGCAAGACAATGATCCTAAGCACACAAGTCGCTCTAACAAAGAATAGTTAAAGAAGAATAAAGTTAATGTTTTGGAATGGCCAAGTCAAAGTCCTGACCTTAATCCAATAAAAATGTTGTAGAAAGACCCGAAGCAAGCAGTTCATGTGAGGAAACCCTGTACTGTACTGAAGAACGGGCTAAAATTCCTCCAAGCCAATGTGCAGGACTGATCCACAGTTACCAGAAACATTTAGTTGCAGTTATTGCTACACAATCGGGTCACACCACATACTGAAAGCAAAGGTTCACATACTTTGCCACTCACAGATGTGTAATATTGGATAATTTTCCTCAATAAATGAATGACCATGTATAATATTTTTGTCTCATTTGTTTAACTGTTTTCTATTTGTTTAACTGGTTCTCTTTATCTACTTTTAGGACCTGTGTGAAAATTTTATTGTTTTAGGTTACATATTTATGCAGAAATATAGAAATTTCTGTCACAAACGTTTAAGCACCACTGTGTATACCACAAAGAATGTGGCATGTAACTATCATTAAGAGGCACAGGAATTTGATAGGATTTAATAGTTCTTTTTTTTTTCTTCTCAATTTCATGGATTGAAATAAAAAAATTAAAAGATTGTTTGCTCATCTGTCAAATGTCTTAAGAACTAAGCCAACAATCTGATTAATCTATTTATGTAAATGTATATATTTCTGAAGGAATTATTAATTAATATTATTATATTAATATTAATTACTATTTTCCAATAAGAGATAAGCATTCTGAATAATTTTTATATGATGGTGGTATTCTTGTATCTAAATTAACTTTTTTCTATATGTGTGGAAAATATCTTTAGCAAGTAAAGTATGGCCTGAATAAGAAGGAGAAAAAGAAAGAAGACATAGTAAGGAACCCAAACAAGACACAAACCAGAATACAGTACCATCTACTGTGACCAGTAGAAAAAGAAATCTTGCTCTTGAAGTTGTTCCTTCTCATCAGAAGTCAACAATGACTCAGATAGTCTCCAAAGTTCTTATCTTCAAGAATGCATGCAGGCACGATTAACTCTCATCTACACTTCCAGAATGTCAAATTAAGGCCACTACTTCAAGGAGTAGGGTGAAATTTAATCTTCCCTAATTCTCAGAATGTTGTGCTTCTTCTTCACATCACGCCAAGAAGATATGATTCTCTTTCTAGGAAGTGTAATATATTAATCATTAGTAGTACTGAAGATCATGATCCCATAAGTTACTCTGTGCCTACAGTGCCTACAATGAAGGCAGAAAAGTACATTATTCTATTCTATTCCTTTTAAAGGAGAGGAATAAATATTTTTTCTTTGTTATAACATTATTGCATTCTTCTTTTGTGATGCGTTTCCAGGCTTCTACCAGGCTTTTCTCTATTTAGTCTCCTCTCCAGGAGGTGAAATGCATGCTCAATTGGGTTAAGGTCTGGCAATTGACTTGGCCAGTTTAAAACCTTCCACTTTTTCCCCCTGATGAAGTCCATTGTTGAGTTGGCAGTGTCCATCCATCCATCTTTATCCTTTTCAGGATCACGGGGAAACATGGAGCCTATCCCAGGGAGCATCGGGCACAAGGCAGGGTACACCCTGGACAGGGTGCCAGTCCATCGCAGGACACACATTTACACACACATTCACACATCCATTCATACACCATGGACACTTTGGACATGCCAGTCAGCCTACCATGCATGTCTTTGGGGGAGGAAACCGGAGTACCCGGAGGAAACCCCCGCAGCACGGGGAGAACATGCAAACTCCGCACACACAGGACCACGGTGGGAATCGAATCGAATCCCCAACCCTGGAGGTGTGAGGCGAATGTGCTAACCAGTAAGCCACCGTGCGCCCCGAGTTGGCAGTGTGTTTTCGGTCATTGTCTTGCTGCATGATGAAGTTCCTCCCAATTTGATTGGATACATTTCTCTGTAAATTGACAGAGAGAATGTTCCTGTAAACTTCTGAATTTATTCTGCTGCTACCATCATGAGTTACATAATCAATAAAGATTAGTGAGCTTGTTCCAGAAGCAGCCTTGCAAGCCCAAACTATGACACCTCCACCATGCTTGACCGATGAGCTTTTATATTTTGGATCATGAGCAGATCCTTTCTTCCTCCAAACTTTGCCCTTTCCATCACTTTGGTAGAAGTTAATCTTGGTTCCAGATTTTGTGTGGCTCATCTCGGTATTTCTTTGCAAATATAAATTTGGCATTCCGACTGTTAATGCTGATGAGTGGTTTGCATCTTGGTATGGTGTCTATATTTCTGCTCTCAAAGTCTTCTGACTGCCACTGACTGCTGTTTTTGGGTTTTCCTCAGAGCTCTCACAATGTTTCTGTCATTAAATGCTGCTATTTTCTTTGGACAACATGAATTTAGCTGACTGATCGTTAGTTTCATATTCATCATTTGATCTCAAATCCTAATGTCTTCAGAGTATATCAAATAAAAATCGGCCTTGCTGTTCCAATACATTCTGAGGGGACTGAGTCTGCACAAATGTAAAATCCCTGTTATCAAAAAATCCCTGATATCTTTGAATGGCATGGAACTTTTAACAAAATTAAGAGAGATGGTTTGTGACCATAAAATACATAAAGAGTTAAAATATCATTAAGCACAATTATGGAATTAATAATTTAATAATTAGAACTGTTTTCAAGGAATTGGACCATGGGAACACTGTCCACCCACACAGTGAGGAGAATGGTAAAGGATGGAAAAGGCAAACAAGGATCATAAAGTCATAAAAGATCCCTGTTTTAGAGTTGAACTGTTTAGTAAATTCTTATGGTTGTCAAGATTCTCAATCAGCTATTAAAACAGCAAGCTTTGGAAGCATTACATGAAAGAAGCCTTTTTTATTTTTATTATTATTATTTTTTTTAAAGCATCTCACACAATGCAACATCTGAACTACAAATGGCATTGCATTGTGGTGAGATCAGACCAAACCCAAAATTTGTGGTCATGCACAGAAGTGGTTAAAAGAAAAACAAAAAATTTGTGTTTTGCAATGACCATTTTATTCTTTGGATTTGAACAGTACTGGCAACTTGTGGTCTGAATTGAAGAGTGATGTGCAGATCTAAGAATATGAAGGAGCATAAAATGTTCTGTATGGAGGATGCCAAGGTAGACATTACAGGAAGAGACTCAGTGATGGCATTCTCTCCAGGGCATCATAAAATATAAATTGTAAGGGTACAACATTTTTTGTAACCACTTTTCAGTAGAAAAAATGGCACTACTTCTATACAAAGCTCCTGTAAGTTTTAGCTTATGCTTATATATACACACACTTATGCTTATATATATATATATACATATATATATATATATATATATATATATATATATATATATATATATATATATATATATATATATATAATCTTAAACACACACATACAGTACATACTACATGTGTTGTTCTGTTTATATATTAACTTTTACTCATTTGTTGAATGCCAATAATTCTGTAGGCACTGTAGCTTCCAAAATCACACAATTGCATAAAGTTAGTGGTACACAAAAACTATACTTCTTCTGTGTTTAGGGCATTTTCCTTGTTACCTGTAGACAGAATTAAAGTTCAGGAAGTTTAGGTTTAGTGAACAGTTTAAAACCTGTTATAAATGAGTCACCCAGTGGATTATGGCACAGACAGTTGGCTTGTTTCCAGCATATGAACAAACAGTTTCCTCTTCTCACTACTGGACTTACTGAACTCTGCTTAAGGTATGTCTTCTCCAGTTTCCTGATTTTAGCACTGTAACCATACTTTAGATTAGACTTCTCTAAATGATCTTCCATAGACACACGTACTCTCTCTCTCTCTCTCTCTCTCTCTCTCTCTCTCTCTCTCCCTCTCTCTCTCCCTCTCTCTCTCCCTCTCTCTCTCTCTCTTCTAATTTGCTGGCCACAGTTAGAAATCAGCCGGCTGGGACTTGCCAGTAATTGAAGTCTCCACAGTGACTGCCTACAGCACAGCATTCGGTGATGCACAGGGGAGGTTTACTGGAGGAAATTCAATAAGCTGTTCACAGTTAAGTGTAGTCATCATCAGGCTGTGTTCAGCATAAGATGCAGAAAAGCGTTTGTCATTGTATCTTAAAATACATGGAAAACATGCCTTAACCTCAGGCTTACAGAAGTATTAAAGTGTTCCAGGTTATCGTAAGTAATGCAATATAAACAAACTAATGTCAAGAAGAAAATGTTACATCATGTAGGTAGATGACAATATCCAGCAGTATTCATCAGTCGAATGGTCTTTCCCTACATAAAAGATCGACAGGCAATCTTTACTTATTAAGTATCTTTACTTAATTCTTTAAAATGCATTAAACTATGAGGAATTATGTGCTTCCTTTGGAGCTTTGTTAATTGCAAACATAGTCTTTCTGTCATCTCAGCCATACATTATTTTCCCCATGCTTGATTTCTTTTGTTTATTTTTACAGTTTACTTTCACCCACTGTAAAAAACAAACAAACAAACAAACAAAAAAACTTGGCAAGTGGTTGACATTATATAATAAAGATGAAATAAAGATGAAAGTGTTAAAGATAGAAAGTTCAAAAAGGCACTCTGTCTAAAAGCATGCCAAAACATATATTCTGGGGCCTCTTGAAAAAGTCCTAGAAAGTCGAAGAAAGTACATATTGACATCTACAATACAGCAGAAGGGAAAGCAGAGCATAAAAGGCACGAGTGCAGATCAAAAGTACACTTAACCTAACCACTGAGGTATGAAGAACATATCTTGTGACATGCAAGCTGAACTATAAATCAGAACTTCCTGATTTGGAGGCTAGAAATGCAGATCACTGGTGCACCTGGACATACATGCTGAAATTCTGACAGGCCAGAGAGTAGACTATTTGATGGATGGTTAGTGATGTTTTTTTTTAAAGAGCCTCCTGAAAGTGGGAAAAAAAACCTGACTGCTATGAAGTGATGCGGGCCTCAAGAAAAGCCAGTGTTGAAGCCTTGTACAAGCTGTACTGAATAGTGAGTGGCTGATTATGGCTAGTCTAGGACAGGTCTGTGTTTCACATTTATTAACTTACGCTGTTATGCTTCCTTTAAGCCAAAACAGAAATAACCACAGAACAAACCCCTGTGTCATATCTTCAGAGCTGTACATGCACTATGACGCAGTTCTCACTCTCTATAATCAACCTAGGGAAGGAAGCTGATTACATGATTGCCTGTTGATGGTGCACTCTTCCTAATTAAAACAGGAAGCAGGATAACTCCTCACAGTCTTGCAGTATTATCAGGCTCAGGGCTCTGCTGTGGCTGTGACTCAGCTCTCCACTTGTTCCTCCTGATAACCCACCAGAGCTTAAGGAGAAAAATGAGAGAGAAAGGGATACAGTTCGGGGCAGTATGTCATCACTTACTAAGTTTTGTTTACACCACCCCCCAGCATCAGCTGTTGCTGCTTACAGCCAGATTGCAATCTGATGTATGATGCTACACAAAACAACTATACAAAACAACTGGCATTTATACAAGTATATTGCGGTGTTTTCTCCGGTGATTATGAAATATATATTTTGTCATGTTAGTACTTGGGGTACAGTGATGCATAGTAAATGCCTCTTTAGCGGCAAAATGGGTCATAATTCTTCAACTATTTAAGGGTTCCCCTTGGCCTACATAATCTTTAATGAGGTGGGGTATGGTTAAACAAGAGGGTCAGCAATGTTCCACTGCTACAGAAATATTTCAGGGCACCTGACTTCTGAGGGTAATTCAAGCCTCCTTGTGGATAATGAAATATGAAGCTTAAAAAATGATGCATCTAATGACACATCTCCAGACAGTCCTTGACTTAAGTAACCATTTCTGTGGGATCAATCTAAATAGCACACAAATGGCAAGCACAATTTCTTTTTACGTCCTAGTAGCCTTAAGCAGTTGCATCTATTTTGGCTTCTCTTATAAGAGAAACAATGAAGGTTTGAGCTAATTATACCACAGAAATAATAACCAAAAAGCACAGAGGACAACACAGGTGGCCAAATAATTAGTGTCCACTCAATTTTCTGGCAAACTACCTATGAGTAAGAAGTGCATGGTGTCCAAGCTTAAAATCCAACAAACATAAACATTACATTAAAATTGTGCATATTATTTGGTCCTACACTACCGTGAAAAAGCTTTAGGCACCTTTTTTTTAAAGTACAAACTTTGTTATAGATTTTTTATTTTATGATTTCTACATTATTGAGTGAGTACAAAAACATTTTAGATTCCTAAACATTAATTTTCTAGCACAAAAGTAAATGTTACAGGAAAATGTTTGTATGTCATTAAAGAAAGCAGCATATTACGTAAGAGACACTTTTCAGATTAAAAATGCAATGAAGGCTGCTGGATTTTTCTGCAAAAATATGAAGCAAGTGCGAAAGTCAAAGTCTCCAGAGAACTGTGGCTGGTTCTGCAAGATGCTCAATAAAACTTACAGCTCATGTCCTTATAAAACTGCACCAATTCTACCTGAGACTACTTTTTTTTATCTTTATTTTTTTTTGTCACACCAAATGTTGATTTTGTTTCATTTACTACTGTTTACTGCTCTTTAAGATATATATTTTTAAATGTAGAAACATATAATTTCATTAACTTTGCAACTTTGCTCTACAGCATTTTTTGTTTGATTGTACCTAAAACTTTTGCACAGTACTGTATATATAATAAATATATGTATAAGTTCATAAGTATCCTTTAATCACATTTAGCAAAATAGAAAAAAAACCCACTAAACAAGCAAGCAACCAAATAATCAAACAAATGAATGAATGAATGAACAAATAGATAAATAAATAAATATACAAATAAGGTCCTAATGTCTTTTCTTCAAGGTTTCCTGGTGGGGGTCTCAGTAGCACCAGGCTGAGTAGGTCAACTTAGACTTCTCTATCCCCAGCCACAGAGTCCAGCTCGTCCTGGGGGACATTCCCAAGCCAACTGTGAGATATAATCTCTCTAGCAGGTCCTAGGTCTGTGTAATGGTCTCTGTCCAGGGGGACATGCCTGATACATCTCTAGCAGGAGTTGACCAGAGTGCATTCTTGTAAGCTGCCTGATCCACCTCAATTTGCTGTTCTTGAATTTGGAAGAACAGCACTTCTACTCTGAGACTCTCCCAGATTTCCAGGCTCCTTAACCTATCATGGAGACTAAGGCCCTGTTTACACTAGTGCATTTTCATTTTAAAACAGCGTTTTAAAATGAGAGTGATCCTCATCCACACTGGCGTTTCTGCTGTGTTTCAGAAACGATCTCCATCTACACTACATGACCAAAAACGCATGTCATGTGACCATTCATGCACACTTGGCATGCGCATACAAGTGTAAACAGGAAGTTGGTTGCTAGTTATTGGCAGGCACAATAATGAGCATGATGGCAAGGAAAAGCAAGGACGTCTTTTTTAAACATTGGATTTATTACTTTCTAGTCATTCTATTTTCCTTGTCATGTTTATAAATATGGATAATCGAGGCTAGCATGTACGCTAGTGTGTACTTAATCAAACTCAATACAAATTCAAATGATTCACTTTATTTGTAATATAAGGGACGTTTCTTTTTAATGTAGGCTGTTTTTTGCTGCTCTTAGTGTGGGCTGCTCAAATGGCTTATGGGTCAAGAAACCTTGTCACCGTCTTACTTGTTTCCCCTCAGTTTCACTGACTACATTTACATGGACAGCAGTAATCTAATTATCGAGCTTATTCTGAATCAGACAATAATGTGATTAAGGTGTTTATATGAGTCGCTTTTAGAATACTCCTTTCATGTTCCTGTTTTACATGTTATACAACATAGATCGATTAACAGCACACGTCATTACGTCACCACGCCACGCCGTCCGACGTTCCCTCCAGAATTTCACCTATCGACATACAATTGGTCTTCGTTATGGTACCGTATACAGTTTTGGGTGTTTTTATTTTTAATTTTATGAAAACTTCAAGTGCAGTTAGTTATTTGTCACGCTGTACGTGCAAATAGACGACTGCTTGAAGCCGTAGGCTTCAAGATAGCATAACGGTCATATGGTAGGGGCTTGACGAATTAGGGAAGGAAACTCCTGGAATGATCCAGAAGACCCAATCAGGGGGCGAATGTGTGCAGCCACGCCTTCATTTTCAAAAGTCTTCACTTTGGTCTGTTTACACTGAAACGAGAGCCCGGAGTTTTGAAACTAAAACAGGGTCTTCAGCATTTCCAAAAGTCTCAAAAAGCCTAAAAAATGCCGGAGTAGTGTAGATAACAGGTGTACCCATAGCATAAGTTATGCATTTTAAAACGAAAACGCACTAGTGTAAACAGGGCCTAAACCCAGCAACCCTGCAGAGGAACTTCATTTTTGCTGTATATACAAACAGCCTTATTCTTTCAGTCACTCTCAACCATAGGTGACATTGATTGACCAAACAGAGAGCTTTGCCCAAAAACTGAGTTTCACCTAAAGACCAATACAACTATAACACTGCTGCAGCTGACCTGATCCATTTGTCAATGTCATGATCTCTTTCCTATCACACTTGAATAAAATTCCAAGGTATTTAAACTCATCCTCCAGGGGCAAGGTGTCTCCACTGAGAACCATTGTAGGTGCTTGTTTTCATCCCAGCTTCACACTCAGCAGGAAAATATTCATGTGAATGGCAAAGGTGAATTGGATAGTGCCAAGAGAACAAAATCTTCTGCAAATGACAAGGATATTATTTTAGACCCCCATACTTGACATCTCTCCAACCTTGGCTGTGTCTTGATAACCCACAAACAGGAATGAAGACAAGACACACCCTTGGTGGAGTCTGACCACCACCTTAAACTATTTCAACTTAACACTAAGAATGCAACACAACTATCCCTGAATTGATACAGGGACTGGATCTCAAGTAGTGACCCCAATACACCATACCCCTGCAAAACATCCAGGTACATAATCATAGGCTTTCTAAAAAAAATGTAGACAGTATTAGCCTACACCCATGACCCCCTCACAAAGCTGTGCAGTAGTAAAAAGATCCACTGTTCCATAGCCTGGGCATTGTTCCTTCAAAACTATTGAATGGGATCTTTACAGAATCCTGGCATAGACCTCCCTTTTCTGGAACGCTGAAGAATGTGATTCCCCTAATTGAAATATAGTGGACCACTATCCCAGTTTGCCAGCCCAAAAGCACTGTCAGATCTCCATGCATCACTGAAGAGGTGCGTTAACTACATAACCCCAACTTCATTCACTTCTGTAGCTATGAAAATTTCTAGCTGTCATAATAATTTTAGCCCCAGAAATGGACTCAAAAGCACCAGAGATTTCTGGTCCTGCCTCCTGAAATGGTCCCCACAATTACCTTATTTGTCTTTAATCAAAGTCTACCAGATTCTCCCAAAGGCTCTGCTAGGTTTACCAGGTAAAACTTGCCAGCACCTAATTGGTGATTCTTTAAAAGATAGACCCCCTCTTTCAAACATATGAAGCAATCTCTGATGATGCAATCACAAAATAAATAATTGACTTTTGGACTTTTTGGTGCTCTGGTACCAAGTACATTTATGAGCAACTTTGTGTCTGACAAATTGTTGTTATTGACAATCCATGGCTTGCACAGAAGTCATTTCACTGCACAAGTTCAGATATGGGAAGCCATCCCTCCAAATACATTCATAATTTATAACTATAGTACAATGGAGTCAGTAGGAGGTACCCTCTTGAGCACCTGCTCCAATATCTCCAAGAAGGCTGAATACTGCAAACTGTTATTTGGTGCATATGCATAAACAAAAGTTAGAGTTTTCCTTTCTGAGATTCAAAATCTTATTGAGGGCAACAGTCTTGTCTACTGGTAAAAAGTGCAAGGGCTTCAGCCTGGGACAGGTGAGTATCCCCACACCTGCCTGAGGTCTGTGTCCTGTGGGAATTGTAGAGCAGAAGAGAGACCACCCCGCTGAAGAAGTTTGTTTCTGAGCCTCTACTGTGTGTGGCTGTAACGTAGACTGTATCTAGTCCTTACCTTTCAATCTCACATAACTCAGGCTCTCCCCCCAACAGTGAAGTAATATGCAGTGTTCCGAAAGTCAGACCTATCCCTTGCAAGACTTGACCCCCACCCCCACATCTCTATTTTGGGTTGAGCCCGACCAGGTTATGTGGGTGGCCCAGTCACCAGGCATTCACTTGTGGACACCACCTCCAGGACTTTCTCCAGGGGTACTTGGTCCCAGTAACCCAAATCCAAGCAGGGTGTTTTTTTGTACCTATCAAGGGGCCCTATTCCCTTGTATCTGGTCATCAAAGGTGGCCTCACCAGGAGCATTAAGCTCCTTGTGACATAACCCTGAGCTTCACCAAATTACACAAGCCCCTTCACCAGGACATGGTCTCAATCCACAAAGTGAATTTCAAATTAATGCCAAATGCAAATACATGAAAGTACACATGCAGTACAAAATGAATATGACATAAGTAAAACAGGGATTAAGCTTTTTAATGCCTCTAAACCAGTTTGCTTCCTAACATATTTACTGTTACATCATATTTGTTTCTAACTTATTTTGGTTCATCTTTGATTAATAGATGCCAATAAGCTAAACAGTTTTCAACCATAATACTTCTGTGTAACAGTAGTGACTGATTAAGTTCTGGCAAAATGTTCAGTCCTTCTGTTAACTATACCACATTATAATAAAATGCTAAAAGGCAAAGAAGAAAATGGAAACAATCAAAAGAGGAAAATTCACATAAAGCCACTGATGATGGAGCTTAATTTTGTAAGAAACCATGGCAACAACAAAAAAACCCTTCCATTTGTAGAGAAGCAATTTTCCCTCTGTCTGCACCAATAACATCGTTGATGTGAATGTTCTTACACACAAATTGTTGGAGATTTTGAAAAAGACACCTGAGACACGAAATAGGCAGAACATCAGGATTAAATTATCCATTTCCAGCAAGAAGCCAAAATCATGAATTTGTTTTGGAGTATAGCCAATTTGTGTTTGTTTTAAAGAAGTGTGCTTCAGCTCCAGGGACACACAGTGAATTAAAATAAGTGTAAAGTTACAAACAGTTAAAAACAAGGTAGGATGATTAGCATTAACAAATGGATCCTATTTAAGATACATTAAGCTTCCTTCAGTAGGGCTACACTAGATGGGGTTAATTTACCAATTGCACAAAGGTGTTAGCTCACATAAGGGAACATAGAGTTAGGCCACAAATTCAAAACCAGTAGGCTGTCTTAAACTTCTTTCATTTAGAAATGGACAGCATATGAATGACAACCATTATATTATTGATTTATTTATTTGTTTAGAAAGTCTAATCTAAAGATTTCAGAGGAGGCTAGGCTTGCAACTATATCATTACAGAGATGATAATTAGGAGCATGTTGCTCTGTTTATCATTCACTGTTTATTTCGGACTTCCCATTAAAGGATTACTTTATTTATTCGTTGATGACTTCACAAGATCTGGAAATTATTGTTTCCTGATGACTTGTGTATGCTCTGGTTTTAGTCTCAAGAGGCATGGGGCTTGCAAATTGTACAATGTCTAATTTGTGTCTAATTTTTTATGTAATTACTCATTCACAACTTAAACCATTCACTGCTAAAACCTTGGCAGGGGTACGAGTCATCAATCATCACAAATAATGTTAGTATTGACCCTTCACAAATAGGTGACTGTTTGCCTATAGTAAAGTGGCAAGCTGTCCTTATTATTCATTCATATTATTTTTCATTAATTTTGAAGCAAAATACATTATTTATTGCAGATAGTGACTTCATTTACACTTGCATAGTTACTGAGTTTCTAAAGTTTTACTGTATTTTGCATGAGTTTGATTGATTTTTTTGAATAATACTCATTCCTTTCATCCTGAAAATTTTCACATCCTGACAGTCTTTTCTGCATGATGGTGCCTCAACCATTCGAAAGTATAGATGTTTGTTGTAGTGTTTTCTCCTGTTGTTATTTTATCCAGCATAATTCCAAAGCATTCTGTCAAATAGTTAGTTGTGTGCGTGAGTTTGCTTGCTTCGGGTTTTCCTCTGGGTACTCTGGTTTCCTCTCCAAGTCCAAAGACATTCATTGTAGACTGATTGGCATTTCCAGAATTGTCCGTTGTGTTTGAGTGTGTGTGCGTGTGTGTGTGTGCGTGTGTGTGTGTGCGTGCGTGTGTGTGCGTGTGTGTGTGTGCGTGTGTGTGTTTGCGTGTGTGTGTGTGTGTGTGTGTGTGTGTGTGTGTGTGTGTGTGTGTGTGTGTGTGGGATTGTGCACTGCAATGGGTTGCCCCCCTATCCAGGGTGTCCCCCACCTTGTGCCCTGTGTTCCCTGGGATAGGCTCCAGGCTCCCCCACGAGCCTATGTAGGATAAGTGGTATGGAAAATGGATGCATGGATGGATGGATTACAGTTTGTTGCTACATTACATGAACATAAAATCATTATGGATATGGATAGCCAGCTAAATAACAAACAGCTGTTAAATGACCATTTTAAAAACAGTGCAAATAAGATGCTAGTGTTCATTGTACTTTGTACAGAAACAGAAATAACTCAAACTTGTTTCAATCGCACTTACGTGAAATCAGTATTAGAAATTACAAATACAAAACTCGAGTTAAAAACTACTCTGAGTAGTTTTTAAAACTATCTCTGTGGGTACATGCACACACACACACACACACACACACACACACACACACACACACACACACACACACACACACACACAAACACACACACACGAAGGCACACACACACATACACACACAAACACAGAAAAACAAAAACTGTTTATTATGATGCATCACACAAAATCTTTTGTTCAGTCAGTTTTATCCAGATTTGTTGGTTGTTCAAGTTCTGAGCAAGGAAGAAATGTAGAACTGTAGATTTTGTAAGATACAGCAGAGATACAGCAGTGTGTAATACAGTGTTTCCTGTGACTAATAGTGTTGATGCTCTTTCATAACACCTCCTGCATCTTCCCTTATGCTCATTCTATTACGCTACTTGGGCCACAGGACAGAAGCAGTGTGGACAAAAATATTTTCTTTATGTGTTGTTAATTCTCTCAGTAAAATTATGAGTGAGAAGAACAAGAAAATAAACTTTAAGATGCACACTGATCCAACATTTACATTTGGGAGTTAGTTTTAAGGTGTAGGCACACACAATCAAACTAACCGCTGATTCACTTTGTATTCTAATTGATCAACAATGATGTATAAATATACAACCCCAATTCCAAAAAAGTTGGGATGCTGTGTAAAATTTTAATTAAAAAAATGCAATGATTTGCAAATCTCATAAACCCATATGTTATTCACAATAGAACATAGAAAACATATCAAATGTTTAAATTGAGGAAATGTACCATTTTAAGAAAAAAATTAAGTAATTTTGAATTTGATGGCCGCAGCACATCATCAAAAGAGTATCTTTAAGAGTATAAGAGTCTCTTAGAAGTAAAGATGGGGTGGAATCTCGATGGAAGTATATGTTGCTCTAAAATCTGTATATACCTTTCAGCATTGATGATGGCTATCCAGATGTGCAAGCTGCCCATTCCATAGGCACTAATGTACCCCATACCATCAGAGATGCAGGCTTTTGAACTGAGTGCTGATAAAAAGACAGATGGTCCCTCTCCTCTTTAGTCCTCTTTAGTTTAGAGGACCATGGTTTACAAAAAGAATTTCAAATTTTGATTCGTCTGACCACAGAACAGTTTTCCACTTTGATTCAGTCCATTTTAAATGAGCTTTGGCCCAGAGAAGACGGCGGTGTTTCCGAATCATGTTCACATATGGCTTCTTCTTTGCATGATAGAGCTTTAACCAGCATTTGTGGATGACACTGCGAACTGTGTTCTCAGACAATGAGTTCTGGAAGTGTTTCTGAGCCCATGCAGTGATTTCCTCTAGAGAATCATGCCTGTTTTTAATGCAGTGCTGCCTGAGGGCCCGAAGATCACGGGTGTGCATTGTGTGCATTTGTGGATGACACGGCGAACTGTGTTCTCAGACAATGAGTTCTGGAAGTGTTTCTGAGCCCATGCAGTGATTTCCTCTAGAGAATCATGCCTGTTTTTAATGCAGTGCTGCCTGAGGGCCCGAAGATCACGGGTGTGCAATATTGATTTTCACCCTTGTCCCTTGCGCACAGAGATTTCTCCAGATTCTCAGAATCCTTTGATGATATTATGTACTGTAGATGATGAGATATTCATAGTCTTTGCAATTATGTTGAGGAACATTATTTTGAAATTGTTCCACACAATTGTAGATGCAGTTTTTTGCAGATTGGTGAACCTCTACCCATCTTTACTTCTGAAAGACTCAGAAGTATGCTTTTTATACCCAATCATGTTACTGACCTGTTGCCAATGAACCCCCAGCTGTTTCTTTTCAGTAACACTTACTTTTCCAGCCTTTTGTTGCCCCATCCCAAATTTTCTTAAATGTGTTGAGACCATCAAATTGAAAATTACCATTTTTTTTTTCTAAAAATGGCACATTTCCTCAGTTTAAACATTTGATATGTTTTCTATGTTCTATTGTGGGTTTATAACTTTTGCACATCATTGAATTCTGTTTTTATTTATATTTAACACAGCATCCCAACTTTTTTGGAATTGGGGTTGTAGATTTTGTATTTATAATTGACATAAAAAATAATTTAAAAAAAACTAAACAAAATTAATCTCTTTATATTTTTGTAATGCTTGTGTTTATGGCATACATATTTACAGCTGTTTCTTAAATAGCATCATAAATCTATTTGAAAACGGGAATAAGTTGAGCATGTTTATAGACAGTCAATAAATATTATGTTTATTTTGGAATGTACTGTAAAATTATGCTTGCATGTACAGTAAATATACAGCAGGGGCAGCATGCTCGGTGGAGATTCTGTGCATGTTCTCCCTGGGTTCTTGTTCATCGATGCCTCACACCTAGTGTTTCTGGGATAGGTTCCAGATCCACCCTGACCAGAATAAAGTGCTTACTAAAGATGAATGAACTACTACTGCTATAAGAATTTAGGCAGGACACTACAACAGAGGGATTTCCTCTCAGAGATGTTTCCAGCTAGATCCTCTTTAGGAGGTTTATAGGAAAGTTAGTTACAGTATATTTAATAAATAGTACAGGATTTAATTGAATATTTCATGTGCTGTATCATGGTAAATCACTATCAGTGAAAATGTGCTCAGACCAGTTTCTTTATGAAGAGCAACCAAACATTCAAAAGTGACTGCTACCATTCACATAGACTAGAGTGAAATGAAATCCCTTAACACTATTCACGAACTGTCTCAAAAACTTAAAAGTAGTGTTTAGAAAACTTTTGAGGCCTGAGGTCTGTTCCTTTCTTTAGTACATCAGATTACTCAGTGCTTCTCATATAACTCATTCCAATCTTATTGCAGTGAGAGCACCACCTTCTACAATAAAAATGTTTTTGTCTTATCAGGGAGAACTTTAAAATAGAAAAGTGAGCATGAAATACACGTACATAATGTGACTAAAACAGGAATACTCCACACGTCTTAATTCGATTTGTGTTTACTTCGAGTACGACCTTAATCAGATTAAGGTAATTAAAAATTGCTGTTTACATGGTAGGTTCTTAATCACAGTATTGTCTTAATCGGGTTAATAGTGGATTATTGTTGTCCATGTAAACACTGACTGACTCGCTTCCATGGAGACAGCCATACACGATGATGTCATGACATCATAAAATTCTAAATTCTGAATTCTAAATTCTTGATGATGTCTACCTGTCAGTGTTAAGGCTGCATCTGTCTTTCGCTCTACAAAACAAAGAACAAACCACCTTCGCATCAACACAGACTTCAGTGTGAAACTTCTCCAGAGCGTCCTGGGTTTACTTGTTCTCTAGAAAAGCTGAAAGACTCGCGCAGCCCAGCCAGGAGACGCCAGATTGTCGAAGAAATTAGACAAAACTCACAGACTCGTCCTCTGAAGAAAATGGCCTGTTGGTTAAGGAAAGAGACTCTGATGCTGGCCGAAGACTACATCGACTTCTGCATCGGGAACCAGCAGATACCTCCCAGCAAGTCGGCCGAGGCCATGCGCCGTGTGGCGAAGGATCTGGAGCTCCAGTACAAGACCAAGTTCCTGTCTATGTCGCGCATGTTCCTGTCGACGTGCGGCTTGAAATCGGACCTGAGCACCTGTCTGCGCAGCGTCATGACCTTGCTGGTGGAGGACGGAAAGCTGAACTGGGGAAGAATCGTCTCGCTGTTCGCGTTCACGGGCGTCGTCGCCGTCGAGATGTCCTCCAGAGGAGACGGAGTGGAGAGCTGCAGGAAACTCGCCGAGACCATCGCTGACTACCTGGTTAAAGAGAAGAGCGACTGGCTGCTGGAGAATGGAGGCTGGGACGGTTTCTGCAGGTTCTTCAGCAGCACCGATCACGTCAGTCACGATTTGTCCATGAAGACGGTGCTGTTCGCAGCCGCGGGAGTCTGCTTGGCTGGACTGACCTTCCTGCTAATGCGCTGAGCCACACGTCCTAGTGTCCTTCTCATTCTCGCCGCAATTTTCTGTTTTTAGGTTCAGTAAGCCTTTTTATCATGTGATGTGGTATGATTTTTTCTCCCCAAATTTAAAACCAATTTCACTTGTAAATTTGTATTTATTTTACCATCTGAAGAACAAATTGTAACTATTTAGGCATTTTCCCTACTTTGACAAAATTGTATTTTTGCATTATTTTATTTATTTAACACTTTATTAATAAAAAAAAAAAAAAAAGAAAAAAGAAAAAAAAAAAGAAAAGTGAGCATGAACAATACTGTATGTTTCATGATGGCTGGCTCAAATCTGGCAGACCTGAGGTGATGATAAGTGTAGAGAATGTGCTACCATGTCCGAGAGCTTTGTTTCAGCACCCACAGTTGTTGTCTGGACAGGGCAGAATTGAGTTTTTTGAATGTGGTAATAATGTCATCCTACCTCCACTTCTTCTGGGTCATTTATAGCTGTCAGTTTCCTGCTGCTATCATCTAGAAGAACTTTAAGCAGGCCTAAGGCCAAAGTACCAATGCTAAATATATGTGAAAATTAAATGAAACTGCTGGCAAAATATTTTAATGCAAAACAGTTTGATGAAAACTACAATACAAATAACCCAGCTAATTTTACTGAACGCACACTGAATGTGAATGTGTTTGAGCTGAACTGGTGTAAAAATACTGAGATGAGAAAACAGTTTAAGAAATATTAGAACCACGTTTTATTTGTTAACTGTGTCAGCCAAGTTTTACTGTTGTGTACTACACTTCAAAAGTCTAGTTGCTATGGTACAAATAGAGTCCATGGCAAAGTATAAAAGTAACTGGTTTCTCTAGAGAAGCCAATTTATCAACATGCCAGAGACACAAAGGGCAGCACATCCTTTACTGGCTCAATTTCCTCCTTCTCCCTCTTTCTTTGGTTCTTTCTCCTTTTGTCTTTTTCACTTTCTTTCTTTCTTTCTTTCTTTCTTTTTTTTTTTTTTTGCCTCTAAACTGTTTTTCATCATCCCGATAACTAAAATCCATTAACCCAATTAAATTCTTCATATTGGATAAAATGCACCATAGGGGATCATTACATTACAAAGTGAATGTAGAATGATGATCATAATATATACTTAACCTTGACAAGCTGATTATTTTTCCCCCTATTGTTTAAAAGATGGGGTTTCTGTGCACCTCAAGAAATCCAACTTTCTACTGCTCTCTCAGGCATTAACAGGCAGGAGGGGGAAATTTCAGGTGTTTTCCATCCATTTTTGCACTCACAGAGTGAACTGATTCCTAATGGGTCCCTGATCTCATGTTGAAAAATGACCTGAAGGCAAACTCCCCCTAACAGGTGGGGACCAAGACTGCCCTTACCAAAAAGAAATGATTTATGGTATGGATATTCTGGCTTCAGCACTAGCCATTATAGGCTGGGGGTCATTAATGTGTCACTTTTTTTTCCTTTTTTTCTTTTTCTTTTTCTTTTTTTTTTGCCATTTCCCTTTCAGCTGATAACAATATGCAGCTGGACAAAAAGTGCTACAAAAACCATTGCTATTGGCTTTTTTTTGCGACAGTATATAAATTACATTTACTGCTTGGCAAACCATGGAAACGCTACATATAGCAGCATGAATTGTTATGTTATTCTTCCCAGACAGAGCAAAGAGAATTTATAATAAGGAAGGTGTCAGCACATGAAAGGCAAATTTCACAGAGATAAGAAACAAAGAGGACTTGGTTCAAAACGCTGCCACTCCAGCATAGCTTTTATGAAGGCTTTTTATTTCCTATTCATATAAGTGAGTTTCAACCACTCAGCTTCATTTCTCACCTTTTAAAACTCAGAGCTACTTCTAGAGAGGAAGAATCAAAATCATTAAAACTTATTTTTATTTATTTATTTTTATTTTTTATTTAAATTTTTTTATGGGTAAGAGAGGGAAAAACAAAATCCCCAACAAATCCCCAAAATGGAAATGGATTTTTGTATTTACAGAGGCTGGCACTGTAAAAGCATGTCTTTTTTTATGCTGTTACTCAGGCTTCGTTCACCTTGGCTTGAAAGCATCATAGCAATAACATCCTGTAAAAATCTTCAGTGTAGCAGATATAACACATGGATGAGAAAGAAGTACATGTTTAGTGTAATAGCGAATTTAAAAACAGTGACTGTAAGGCACAGGAAAAGGATCATTTAAAGACGGTCAATATCCACTAACTAACTACATACTACTAGCATACTATTCTTTTTAATTATCATTTTTACAGATCATGTATAGGAATACAATGTCTCACTGAAGGACAGTTCTGTATCTGTTTCAGACTGTACACACTGATAGTAACACACAGAAAATCTGTTATTCTTTATAACACTGATCTACAACACAGATCTACAGTAAGCTCAGTGCTCAGGGAATTAATAAAAATGTAAAATGTTTAGTGAGGAACAGGCAAAGTTTGCTACCCACAAAAACAACCCACTAATCTGTCAAGTTACAGCACTCCCTCAAGTTAACCCCACACTCTTTAGCCCTCAGAATTTGCTGCCAGCATCCAGCATCAAGCAGGCTGTTTCCAAACCACATGCAACTGATTGAAATTCTGATAAGTGCAACATCATGTGAACAGCTGCATAAAAAGGAGGACTGGCTTTGGCTACTTCTCTTTGAGCATTTAATTTGTTTTGACTTCCTTTAATCTTGCGCATACAATAAAATGAACTCTCGATCTGGATTAACAACATAGCTCGGCTCTTTTTGGGGTGTGAAAGAATAAAAGGAAAGGTGTCCAAAAACCTGAGAGGAAGCATAGATGGCCAGTTAGCACTGGTCCACTCCTATTCATGCTTGGATGCAGAACGTTGGGATGAAAAGCAAAGCTTCAGAGGATATCTCCTGTACACATGGCCCAGATCCAATCCACTTTGTGACACACAGGCGGGGTAACTAGCATCAAGATCACTTGGATCACCTGTCACCTCTGTAGAGATCTGTACTTCTGATTACAGGCTGAATGTACAAAGAATTCAAAGCCATTCTATGTTTGTTGGCTTTGGGCACCTACTGTACAGTAAAGCTCGATATTATGAGGGTACATGTGGGCTTGACTTACTCTATTCAAACAAGGCCACTGAGCAAAAACAGCTTTCTTAACTTGCAAACACCAGGTTGATAGAAGAATTCATGCTTTATATCATCAATGTAGAAAGTGTGAACTTGAAATGAATGGGTACAGCAGGTACCAGTAAAATTCACTAGTGCAGGTGGGAACTGCTGTTACCTTTTTGAGCCCTTGCATTGTCCATGAATGAATGAGTGGCTGTGGGTTACTTTGGCCCCATTTAAACAATGGCGCCCTAAACTGTCATACCTCATAAGTTACCCTCAGTTACCACTCTCTAGCTCATGGGCCGGATAACCTGGATTAGACAGCTGCTGCGCAGTCATGCAGCACTGGGGCAAATGTTCATAGAGATAATTGGCTGAGACAGCTTGAAGAATGTCCTAGAAGTTCCTCCTGTGTAGTAAATTTGCTCCAATCGTATTAGTCATAATACAAACAGAACAAAAAATAGCATCATGATGACAAGCACACAAAATCACAACTCTGGAAAAGTTGGGATTACATGACTTTTAGACAAACAGACATGATGATGTATGTGCAATCATGACAATAAAAAATATTGGGACTTTTGGACTTTTTTAATAAGAAAAACACTGTATTGTTGATTTTAGTCTGACATCAGCAGCAACCTATAAGTTGTTTAAAACTATAAAATGAAACCTTTTCCATTAACTCACAACTCAGTCACATATTTCAATGCTAGTATTGCATATGGAGGGAAAGACTTGCAGAATGTACAGCTCAGTAGAAACACCAGTGGTGACATTTACCTCTCTGACCATTTTTCATAATATTCAACCTACTTGATTTCTTACCAACTGCAACAAACATCCGCCTGTTTATTTTTGCCAGTGTATTTGAGTCCGGTAATTAAGATGTGTATAATAAACAGGAAGGTTATTACTCATGAAAGCAGGCAAATAACATTTTGTCAGATAAGAGACCTTTTTTTAGCCCGGGATGAAAAACCACCTGTGGAGTGATTAATATTGTTCATAAACATGCCCTTAGTAGGAGTCATCTTTGTTTCCTACAAGCAACATAATAAGATGATTGAAGAAACGTGTGCAACTAAAATTAAATGCCCAAATAATATACTGTTTTATTTAAGGCATCTAACATGAGACCTCAAATGTCGTCAATGGTAACCGGCATGCAGCCTGTATAGCATTCCTTTATTGAAAGAACTTCCTGTAAACATCCAAGTGCTTCCTGTGTCAGATCCCAACCCTTTGAAATACCAGCTTGTGCAGGGTCCATGGGTTCCGGATGAGCAAGGCCACTTCCGAAGAAATGCCATAGGAATTCAATGCCATTATAGCAGATCATCCGTTAGTATCCAAAAATAGACGCAAGGATACTGATCTGGAAAAAACCCACCTTACTACCTGAAAGCCACTTCAAAACTTTACATCAGGTGAATATGAATATGAGTAATGTGGTGCAAATGTTTTGACTTTGCAGTCTACTTCAGAATATCAAACATATTTTAAAATGTCTCTTTACAAAGGGTATTAAAATAATTCCTTATGACCACGATAACTCACCAGAGGAAAATTAATACCTGTGAATTTAGTGAAATTATTCTTTATTTGGTTGAAAATGCATTATTTGTTGTTTTAACATTGAAGTTTTTATTAGTTTTATGGTGCAGCCAGCAGGTAATTGAGCAATAATACAATTTGTGTTGTTTTGGCTTTGCACTCCAGACAAATTGAATTAGATGAGTAATGGAACTGAAATGAAATAGAAAGTATGGCAGTAAAGTATAGAATGTCAGCTTAAATATGTACATCGATATCAGGTTAACCATAGCATAAGGGAAAATACACTGGCTTAATATTGACATATTTAATTGTAATTAATGCTCATAATTATTATTGATACAGTGTTTTGATCTATAATTATAATGTTTTTTTTTTATTGATTATATACACACTCACCTTCCACTTTAATAGGAACACCTGATCATTTATGCAGTTATCCAACCAGCCAATCATTTGGCAGCAGCACAATGCATAAAATCATGCAGATACAGGTGAAGAGCTTCAGTTAATGTTCACATCAAACATCAGAATGAACAAAAAGTGTGATTTCGGTGACTTTGACCGTGGTATGGTTGTTGGTGCCCAATGGGCTGGTTTGAGTATTTCAGAAACTACTGATCTGCTTTTCACACACAACAGTCTCTAGAGTTTATACAGAATGGTATAAAAACAAAAAGCATCCCATGAGCAGAGGGTCTGCAGGCTGAAACACCTTGTTGATGCTAAGATCAGAGGAGAATGACAGGAAGTCTATAGTAACTCAAATAAACAGTCTTTACAACTTTGGTGAGCAGAAAAGCATCTCAGAACGGCCTGAATGGCTACAAAAGCAATAATCATGATCCAAAGCACAGCATTTCATTTGTAAGACATTACATTATTGGCCTGTGTGGCTGGTTCACTTGTTTTTTCTGACAATGTGTAAACAGAAACAAGATATATATATATATATATATATATATATATATATATATATATATATATATATATATATATATATATATACTATTATTTTAGAGAAACATGTTAACTGCTCAGATCCAACCAAATGCCAGCAAACTCAATGAATGTTGCTTTAACAGGACAGCGAACTAAAACATAACCCAAATTAAGTTATGAAGTTTTATCGCAAGAACATTGACTGTTACTCATCCAGCTGAATATGTATTTCACTTAGTGTAGAGAACTGAGGGTATTCCCTGAAACCAGAGGAAACTGGTTGCATTACAGAACTGGCCGTGTTATGTGATATCTCATCCTAAGCTGTCGTGGTTTACAAAGCTGAAATGCAGGAACTGTGTGCAGTATAAAAGAACTCTGACTCCACACACCATATAGATGTACTAATGTCATTCTGCTATTTAACTTCATCCAGATGCAAAATCTTTGTTCCTGTCCAATTTCACTTGCCACACAGGAGGCAAAAATCATAATGTCAATCAACATTCTCTCATGCATAACAAAGAACTAAGGCAGCTTTAAATAACCAAATCTGTCTGTTGACTTCCATCTACACATGCGACATGCCATGCATATTTGTGATGATGTAAAGCAGCATGGATGACAGTCATGGACAGTACCTGGTCAGTGTACATTAGCAAATTATCTGAGAGCTAAAAAAAAAAAAAAAAAAAAAAAAAAAAAAAGGGGCCTAGGGAGGATAAGCACCTTTAAACTGAGACTTAACCACTTGCAGAGTGAAAAGATTACTTCATGAGACGTGACCATTTCAAGTGGGCCATTTAAAAATGGAAGGTGCTTATGTTGGTAAGTCTGAAGAGGGTGTTGGGGACATATTTGCCCTGGGGCAGGTGACTCATAAAACAATGCCTGCACAGTGTGTAGAGGGTGCAGGAGCATGGACCCTGAACTCAGGGCTTGAGTGAATAAAATGACTTTCAGGAATATCCTTACAAGGGGGATGCTTTGTGTCTTACGTGACAAATACAATCCATCCATCATTGCTTTCTGTCAATTCAGCAAGTGCTTAATTGTTTTTTAAGTGCTTCACCAACTTTACTCTCTGGGGTTTGCTTTCTTACCTTTTTTTAAAAAAAATATTTATTTCAAAGTAATTGCAATAATTTTTCTGAATTCTTACAAATTTCTTATGAGAGTATGTTGGTAAATTGTGGGCAAACAACAGCACAGCATTTTTTGGAATATTTTGGAATTTTCATTTGTAACGTGTCTAATGTCATTGGACATGGCTGCTACTCCACTGCATTACATTAGAAAACTGGTCCTTTTTAACCACTTTAAACTACTTTCACAATTCAACATAAGAGGTAAAATAATTGTTGCATACTAATTCACAGGATTAAGTAAACAAAATTTTGTAACTACAAATAAAAAGGTAACACTACTATAAAGTCCACAAATATGCATAGATTAATTCTGCTTCCATTATGACGAATTTATGCATGTACTAATCCTTAGTGCATCATGAAATAATGAAGCTCTTTGACATATATGAATAGATATCAATAATGGAGAGACTAAGGAAAAAATAATGGTAGAATTTTGACAGTTTGTAGTATATATTGTAGGCTAACTCAACTTTCAGGATAATAGGATGATGCTCAGGTGTGTTCAGGTATTTTGGTACAGTCTTACTATATTCTGATGTCAAAATTCAGAATTTGAAGCCAGTGACACTAACAAGTTGCTTTGAGACAACATAATCATAATCAACCCACTTTATTGGGGCAATGTTATAAAAATGGATGCACTCAAGCACATAGTGACATACACTAATAAAAATAGTTAATAAGGCTAACTTAGAGCTGATTTTACTTTAGAGGTGATTTTAGAAGACAATAATATAAATGTTCATACCATAGGTGAAATTTGTAATAATGTGTATATTTCATTTGTATTTATAATGTATCCTGTCTTAGGTTTTAGTTTAGGATTGGAAGTGTACAAAAGTTCACAAGGGCTGTGTTAGTGCATGTATTCAATAGTTAAGTATGACTTATGGATAGACCTTAAAGAAAGGTGTTACCAATTCTGGTCTTCTCAGTCAGATTTTTCTGTTCTGTTAACTAAAATAATGAACATTTATAGAAAAAAAACCCCCAAATGACTCAGAAACAGTATAAACCTCTCAGACTCTAAATGGTGAATCTGATTCAGTTGTACTGTGGCAAAACAAACAAACAAACAAAAAAAAACCCAGTACACTAAATAAAATGTCAGATGTGTGATCAGGTATGTAGGGAGTGGCAAGAAAAAAATTCTCCCAGGTAACTGTAGCTGTCTAAAGAAGGTCTTCTGTCATCAGCTAACCTACAGGTTCATTATGCACCGATGTGCACCAATTGTCTGGCATGCAAAGAGTTTGAAACAGGAGCATCTGTTGGGTTATTACCATAAACCTCCGTGACCCATCTTCCTCTTCCACCCCCCTCTTCCACTGTTTTTCAGTGGGAGGGCTGACATAAGGGGTGGAGGGGTGTAAGTGGGGGAGGCCCTCTTTTTTGTGTGACCCCCTGAGTCAGTTATATAAGACACATGATCGAGTGAAGCCACTCTAAGCAAACATCCAACATACGCAAACCTGCCACAGACTGACTGCCTTCACAGCTCTACTGAACTTGGCGCACACTGCAGCTCTCCTATTCTAGGAGGAGGAGGAAGAAAGAAACCGTGCACATCTCTGTGGGAGAGCTCCAACCGAGACCTGCCCTCAGTCTTAGAGTGGCGCTGATATACAAACACATTCACACAGCCCATTCACACACACAAACAGCACACACACACACACACACACACACAGCCACACGCGCAGGAGCAAACAGTATCTCTCCCTTTCTCTCTGTCGAGCTCACCCACCCTTCCTCTACCTCGCTTCTACACACATACACACACACACACACACCACTACAGTATATCAGCTCACGACTAGAGGAGAGACGGAGGGGAGAGCAGAAATGAATGTGAAGATCCTGACGCTGGTGATTGTGCTGCTGCTTTCTCTGCTGTGTTCAGCCCGTGCTGGTAAGTCAAGGAGCATGCAGGCTGTTGCCTGGAGCCTCCCTATGCTCGTCTATTTTCTCTCTCTCTCTCTCTCTCTCTCTCTCTCTCTCTCTCTCTCACTCTCTTGCTCTGTCTATATGCTGTTAGCGTTCAGCTCGGCTAGAGGCAGCTGTAGTTGATCAGTTACCCAGTGTAGTTAGCTTTCTGTGGCTTGGGAGAGGAGGAGAAACAGCACCTGGGCTGTAAACTGTACTGCACTGCAGAGGTTTGCATGTTGTTGTTGTGTATTCTTGGGGGGGTTTTTTCTTCTTTTTTCCTCTTCTTGACGAGAATGCTGTCAATTCTTTGACAGAAGGGAGCCAGAATTTGTAAGGATAAAATGATTGGGTAATATATTCATGATTATTCCTGTATGTGACATGTATTGCTAAGCTAGCTTTGAGGTCTGTGTGTTGCTGGGTCTCACAAATCTAACACATATGCTTATTACACATTGTGAATGTTCCTCACATTCCTTGATGTGTTACATAGTGTAGCTGCTTGTATAATTCATTCAGCCTGACTGATTTCTTTGAAAGCAGCCAATGTGCTGTCAGTATGGAAATCTACAGTCAGGTGTATAGTGTGAATGGTTGTATTTCCAAAAGCAAAAGACCTTTTATTGTGAATTTTGGCTCTGTGTATGTGTGTGTGTGTACATGTGTATATATGTATATATATGATCATTGTATACATGAAAGCCTGGACTTGGCTTTAATTTAATCCCACAAAAGAGTGTGCGAATGCCTGGTTTCATAATGTGTAATTAATGTGTAGTAACAGCATTACTACATGCATATTTGGCAGTAGAGCTTTAACCCAATGCTAGGTCATTCAAGTCTTAGCTGTGACTGGGAGCTTATGTCAGCTGACCGGTGGCCGACTTGCAGATGTGATGCAGGTTGCAGTTTGGTGTTAAAAACAACAAGAGTGACCCTTCTGTAGATCCCTGCATTTCTTCAAATACTCACACCAATCAATTAACAAATGCTGGGAAGCATGTGCCATGTGTTAGGAGGAGGAGTGTGTGCGCGTGCCCAGGCTAGAGTCTACTAGCCACATCAAACTGGCAATCTGCACACCTTCATTAAGGAGATCTTACTATTTTTATCTTCGCATGAGTAAATGGGAAGCAATTAGCCTGAATTACAGTCAGTATCATTTTTCAGTCCCCTCTTTCATGTGTGTGTGCATGTATGTGTGTGTCTGTGGCGCTTGGGCTGAGGCTCTGTAATGCCCAGACTCAGGCCAGCGCTTGTTCCCAGGCAGCATTAGCAGCATTAGCTTCACTCAGACAGCATTAGGGAATCAGGCATCAGTGATGGGGAGAGAGAGGCAAAGAGAGAAAGTGATAGAGATATAGAGAGAGGAAGAGAAAAGGAAGAGACCTGCTGTGAGTCTGGTATGTGTGCTGTCGCGGGAAGGTGTTGCAAGTGTCTGAGTGTGTAGGCAGCGCATGTGAAGCCTTTCATCTCCAGACGCACACTTTTTCCAGTTCACTGGTAGTTTGGTGGAATTTACAAGCTATTTCAGTCCAGAGATAAAGAGACTCGCAGAGCGATTGTGTGTGTCTGTGAAAGGGGTTATCTGCAGGCAGAGACTGAAAGAGGGCGGGGACGAGCAGTAGAAGTCACAGTGCAACAGGCGACTCCTCTTTCGTTGTTTTAGAGTCAGTCGGCAGAACAACGTGCGACCTCGCATATCTCAGCTATGCATACCTGAATCAGCTCAGCTCAACCTTTCAATGGGCTTTCCTCACAACCGGCCAAGCCCTCTCTGCAGTGAGCCATTCATAATTCATTCTGAAAACGATCTGCCTTCCAACCTCACCATTCCTAAGCCTGGTATGTAAAGATGTCAGCTTATACTGCCTCCGATGTCAGAGTTTCATCCCTCAGTTGAAGAAGGAAAAGGATATATCCCCTTAACACATTCAGTGGAGACAGAGGGGAGGAAAACAACAGGTTGAAATGCACACACACACGCACACACACACACGCACGCACACACACGTACACACACGTACACACAAAGCTCCAGAGATGTGCAATTTTAGCCGCCTAGTTTGTCACCTTAGTGAAAGCAGGTGAGGGCACAGAGATCACTCCACATCATTTGAAACAAACCATCTGTGTGCAGAGAACCAACTTCATGACTGCAACGACATTGATCAATATTTAAAGTATGCCTGAATGTATGGCTGAGGCAGAATCATGCACCCGCCAGCACCCTTCAGAATCCACCAGGACTGTAGAAAGACCAGCAAAACAAACACAGGCCTCATTAATAACTCTACACGTACAGAGCACCTTTAACAGGAGGAAGGATGTGAAACATTCAGTCATAATTTCAGGCTGTTTACCTAATGTAAAGAGGGGGCTTCTGTCAACAATTATGATTAAAAGGGCCACGAAAAGCATACAAAACATCCAAACTGTAAACCTTTCCAGATGTCCAGCAATAACATGATAATGGTGGGTAACCACTGGGAAGTATAGTCTTGTTACGGAAAAGTTATTAAAGGATTATGCCCTTCAGCAAGTCTTTTTTTAATTTCCTCTAACGTGCACTTGATATTTTAGCTTAGAAGAACACACACATATAAGGTCAGTGGCTCACATTTACTTAAAGACCTGTGTGACCTGCATATCTCCCATCTATTGTATGAAGAAACACTTGATGACACGGGCATCTGTACCATGCAATCTGTGTTAGCAGGTGGTATTTAAATTTCAGCTATAAAGAAGCAAGTAACGTTGAAATACGTTGTGGATTCTTGGTTCAAATCAGTTCCCTATATACACTATATGGCCGAATGTTTGTGGACACCTGCCTATCACACCCATATATGTGTCTTTCCCAAACAAGGTTGGAAAGCATGTAATTGTAGAGGATCTCATTGTATGCTGTAGTATTACAATTTCCTTTCACTGGAACTAAGAGGCCCAAACCTGTACCAGCATGACAAATCACCTGTGCACAAAGCGAGCTCCATAAAGACGTGGCTTGCCAAGGTTGGTGTGGAGGAACTCAAGTGGCCTGTACAGAGCCTCTACCTCAACCCCACTGAACACCTTTGAGATGGAATGCCGATTGCGCCCCAGTACTGCTCTTTTGGCTGAATAGGCAAATCCTCATAGCCATGCTCCAAAATCTATTGGAAAGTCTTCCCAGAAGACTGGAGGTTATTATAGCAAACGGAGAGTAAATCTGGAATAGGATGTTCAGCAAGCACATAAGGGTGTTATGATCAGGTGTCCACAAACCTTTGGCTGTATACAATGTAGCAGTATTCTGAGCACCAGTTCTTATAGCATTGTGGACATGTCTTATTTAAGAAAACAAAACATAAACACATACAAATCCAATAAGGCTACAACAAGAACAGCAATATACAAAATCAATATACTTATGCAGAATGTTCCAAGTTTGAATTCACTGAGGAATTTTAAATCAGTTGATATAGACAGCGTTGTACAGGTCTACCAAAGTATATCTCTTTGGCAAGACTACATAATTTGTTTATTCAATTTAAGCCACAAAACGTTTTTAGATTGTTTACTGAGAACTGGAGCAACAATAATATAAGAACTTCTAACTGTGTCAGTATCAAGTATTATCTGTTAAGACAACACACCAATTTAATAAGCACATTCATGTGTGAGCATTAAAATTAAATATATGGTTTCACACAAATTTTTTAAATCTGTCATTCACAAGGTCTTCCCAAGCAGTTAAAAGAATATATTTGTCTCATTGTATTGTTTGTTAATGGAGATCATTAATAATAGTGCTGATGTTATTAAAAACAAACACCTTTTATTAAAGTAAGTGCACTGTTATGTCGTCACTCACTTTGGACATAAAAATGCTACCAAGTGGCCATGCTAAAATAATAAATGATTTGGCATGTCAACCAACCTTATGTAATTCAGTGCCCTTTGTATAAATCTGCTCACCTTGACCCACACACTCAAAGGGTGAAACAGAATAAAATATGCATGCAGGCCAGACTGCACAACAGCAAATGAGACCCTTCTGATGTGGAGGTGTACACAGGCACTAAAATATTAAACTGCCTTTAAAATTTTCACAGCTGGTGGTCTTGCTTGTTCTCCTACAATCGCAGGTGTATGTCTCCGGGGAACATAAAAGGTTTAGTAGCATTCTTGAAATTGCTGTTCGATGCTCAGTCTTTCTACTCCAGAGTCTGGCAACAGTAGCGAGCCTCATGTACTGTACTGGCAGCTTCTGAGGTAAAGCAACCAGCCAGCCTGCTTCCTTCAGCCAGATCGGCACGCTGTCACCGCTGCTAATCTGTAAGACTTTGAGCAGAGGAAAATGGTTATGGCATCAGAATCGCTTTTGTTCCTTACAGATTTTCTTACAGATTTTACACAGATTTTGTTGGCCAGAAAGTTGCTAATGAACACAGTCTATCACCTGAAACCTCCCCAGCCTGCCTCTTTCTCTTTCGCCTTAACTAGTTAATTAAAGCCAGACATTCTAAACGCTTCACACCATCCATCCTGCCTGGTGGTTTATACACTGATTTATGGATCCCTGTTTGAATATAAAGCATTAGTTTCATGGCCCTTGTCAATCAGATGTGATCAGAGAAGACATTTTTATGAACAGCGAGCCATGCCGGCGAAGACGCTTCAGGATTAAATAGAATTTAATTGCTTTCACATTCAATATCTAAAACATGTGGTGAGAAAATATTGCAACATGAAGTCAGCACAATATTACAGTCCATATACAGAGTAAAAAAAACAACAAAACTTTGTACTAGGTTTTATCTCATAGCTGGGTAGAAATTTCTCATTTCAGTTCTGATATCATAAGGCAGAAAAAAAGGTAAGCACAACAATTGGTCTTATATGAGCTTCTATTGTAGTGCCCTAGCCATGGTTCCCTGTATTCGTATGCTGTTTGGACTGAGATGCTTTAATGAGAACAGCTGAAAGTGGATCACAAAGAAGTGGTGGAGAGTTGGGAAACACTTTACATGTCCACTGAGAATTCCCACAATTTACAGGCCCATGCTACAGAATAGACATGCACTGCCTTTTCAAATAATTTAATCAAAATAATATGCAGTGAAAGTCCTTGAGTCTTTGCCATACTAAACTTGTAGTTGTTAATATACAGTATGGTTGGGTGATATACGTATATTTATTTTATTATTATTTATTACTCCATTTTATTGGCAGGATTTAAATATGGGATGATGTTATGCTTGCAGCAAATCAGAGCCAATGCTGTAACCACGGTTCTCATAATTTTTTTTTTTTTTTTTAAACAGCATTACCTTATATTGTGTGTGAATAGTGTGAATAGTTTGCTCTTTAAAGTGGCAAAGAAGACGTAAATCAAGTCTATAAACATATTTAAGGCCAAAGTGGAAGCACCAAAGAGCACTGCATTTCATTTTAACCAAATGTATACACACATTGGTTAATACGCAACACAGATAAACAAAAGTTGAGAATGAACTGCAGCTGCAATCTCAATGACCTGAAAATGCACCATGAGAACCAGAGCAAATATTTTGGAACTAGAAAGACTTCAGAGCTCTTCCAGATTTCTATCTGGCGCAGAAATTCTATGCTAAATCAGTTGCTTAGCTAGTTATGCATTTCTTTATTCATCACTTCACAAATATTCTCTACTGACTGAGGAGATTTTTAACAGAGAACATGGGGATCAAAATATGTCCTCTCAGCACAAAATGTGTACAGTGTTGGCATTTCTCTAAGTCACCCTGTAGTGTGGCACAGGCCCAAAGCAGGGGCACTGCAGCTGACCCCCCAGCACTTATAGAGTCACAACACAGAAATTCAGCACTGATGATTATTATGATTCAGTGATCCGAGGTGCATGGAATTCATCACAATTTATCAGTGCCATGGAAGCAGGAAGCAGTTTCTTTTTTTGCCATGCGAGATATGCAAATCTGCACTTTCCTTGCCATGGCTGAGTGGGATATCCAAAACTCAGCCTCTCCCAAATCTTAAAGCAAATCCTCTGTAAAATGGCATACTGCCTGGAGCTGATTCATGAGAAATCTTGCTTAATATACTTGTGTGAGCAGCTCAGTGAATTAGAGGACCCAACCTGCAGTAACCTCTACCCACTGATTCACCCCTGTCAATCCAGAGCAACTGTTCAGCTTTCTCTCTCTCTCTCTTTCGCTGAGCTTCATTAGCATTTCGACAGCAGGCAGCCTCGCCGCTTTGAACCTGCGCTCTGATCACTTGGAACTGGGCCATTTCTCACCTCATCATTAAAGCAGTGCACTAATTTGGGTCATGTGTAGTTTCCAAAGCTGCGTGCCATCTGAACGTGTCAGACGAGATCAGAGAGCTGAATAATGACAAAGTACATGTTTGATTTAAACCAAAAAAAATGGAGTACAGCCTCTTTTCTTCTCAGTAATAGGTTGCAAAATGGAGCAACCTTTGTGGGTTGAGGGGTGAGCAAGAAGAAACACTGGGACAAAGGGAGCAACTTTTTATCCACTCCTTTTTCCTCTGTGGAGCAGCACCAAACAAAGCTGTTCTTCATTTCCTCCCATGTGCACTACGATCACAGCCACACTATGCTGCATATCAAACAGTTACGTACTTTCAAAATATTTGCAACTAGCAATGTGCTGGACCACATGCACTGCATAACCCACCTTGTCCAGCAGATGCTAATGAAGCGCTTCGGGTTCAAAACTTGAAATGTGTAAAACCTGGGACTCTGATTCCATTCCAATTCACAATATCATTCCTTTTGGTCCTGACTGAGCGCCTTTCAGAGTGGCTGCCATGGTAACGTGGTCTGAAAGTCGACAAGAGATTGGTACCAGTTTCTGCCAAGGCCCTGTGCTACTGGTAGGCATGTGATAAGCAGCACTGGGACTCTCAGGCTTCAAAAGGCAGAATGCTTCAGAATGGGGCACTGCTGATTTCATATGCAGCTCAAGCAACAGCCGTGGCTTCTTTACATTCATTTCCATATGCCAAATAGTTCAATGAAGGACTGACAGTACGAACAGTACTGTGTCTAAGTTAGTGCTTTGTCTTAATTCTAATCTTATTGAGGATATAATGCCACTGTTCTACTATGACTAAGTGGAGGATGGCTTGGCAAGCTACAGCTTATTGGACTTGGCATAGATTTGTGTGTAATGGAGAAAATAAAACACTCTATGACCATTTACAAGTCTTATTATTTTTCCTCAGACCAGAAATGATTTCTGGTTTACATCCGTGTCTGTTAGTGACCTATATCTGTCAATAATGTGAACAGACCTTTGCTCTCAAAGTCCTCAAATGCAGACATTTTCAAAATAAAATGCATCTTAATTCTCTATTCAACCCCAACCCATGCCCCAAAAGAAAGTGTCTAAAATATTTAAACAGATCTGGTTCACTGTTCATAAAGATTTGTTTCGTATATAGGTAAAAAAAATAAATAATTTTTTTTAAAAAAAGGCAGAGTTGCTCCACTTTAGACCTGTAGTATGCATGCACCTTTTGATTCTCTTTCTTTTGTTTCACATTCGTGTTCTCATTTTAGTGAATGAAGGTCCTTCAAAGCATTGGGTATCATAGCTTTGATATCACACACCAACTGCTATGGTTACACACCCATGGGGATCCACACCCCAGTGCTCACTCTCATACACATATGCTCTTAACTGATGGTGTCAGAAGTCATGTAAATGTAATAAAAAGGATGTAGTATGTAAACAGAATATGACTTCAGACACACACAAACCAATTGTCCAATAAGCCAAAGGCTGTTTTTATCTGAACAAGTTGTTCACCTCTGGCTTTGTGGAACACTTCTGTTGTAACATTTTGTTTGGCACTAGTCCAAGACTCAGATACTCTGTCCATGGCTGTTTTGCACACATAGCTGGTAACAAGCTTCAGAATGTTTGAGGCTGCAGAACACTTTTGAAAGCCATGACACAGGTTTTGAGCTTTTGGGAGCAAACTATAGTCATTGGATTGAAAAAGGTTCATGGCAACATCTACAGTATTAAGTTTAATTAAAAGAAAATTATTTTGTTTAATACATGCAGAATCAGGGGCGTCGCTAGACCCTTTTTTACTGGTGCACGAGCCCCCTCCCTTTACTTTTCCCAGTGGAAACCTCGACTTGCAATCAGATGATAATTCATAATATGACATTGTAGCTGAGGAGAGGTAATTACCAGGCTAATGCTTATCGCTGTGTTAATGAGTAGTATGTGAATTTGTATTTAGTTAATTGAGGACCTCCCATTTTCCCAGATCTAATTTACTTGGCACAGATTTGATCGATAACATTAGCTTGTTAGCTGCTAAAAGAATGCTTGCTTATCTCTTCTAATTTGGCATTTGCTACAAACGATGTGATTTAGTCATTATCAGTGAAAGCTTTTTGAAGTGATTTGTTCATTTAGGGATCTAGTTAGTTAGTTTACTCACAAAAATACTAATCAAACACACCTGCCTGTCATTTATAAGACTTTGGTTAGATGTTTCAGGTGTACGTGATTAGGGATGGAGATAAACTATGCAGGACAATGCAGTGGCCCTTCAGGACCGGAATTGGCCCTCCCTGGTTTAGAAGCTAATTTCACAGTTTCAGTGGCCTCTTCCAGTATATTGTCAGATATTTGTGTACAAAATATAATGAATTTGTTTTTGGGGCTCTGATGGATTAGGATTGGAAAGTAGGGTTGGATTTTAAATGCAATGAAAATGTTTATATATTTGTTGTTTTATATACAGGTTATTTCAAAAGTGTCTTCTGTATCATTGTGATGGGATTTCAGGTGCCAGCTTTGTATTTCAAAAAAAAGATTTCTTCTCCTTTTTGAACGGAGTGTATACCTAAATTATGTGTACACATACTGTAGGTATGCACTCTGTTCAAAAAAGGAGAAATTATTATTTTATTGAAATTCAAAGCTGGCACCTGAAATCCCATCACAATAAAACAGAATTCAGGAATTGATTAGTAATGTTGCAAGTAATTGTTTAAAAATTACCATGGTAAAACAGAGTTCCAAGGTATAAAAATATGGAGTTTGTCAGGACCAAATAATAAGCAGTTTTGATGCCTAAACAAAAGTTTACGTAGGCAAAACCCTTTACACTAAATTGACATGTAAAAGTGAACTATTAAAATGATCTGCAGCACTTATTCATTCTTAATTAATGGTTGTTACATAATATGATTAAAGAAAACAAACAAACTAATAAATAAATAAATACTATTCCCCAAGTCAGAAGAATTGAACAGCAAAAATATTCTTACTCCTGGACCCCCCTATAATTACATTTATTTATTTATTTGTTTATTTATTTTTAAATTTTTGTAATATTCTTCGGGAGGGATATCGGATGGGGGGGGGGGGGGGGGGGGGTTTAGTGATCAAACTCTAGAAACACTCATGTGCAGAACCATACATACACTAAACTATATGGCTAAAAGTATATGGACACCTGACCATCACACCCATATGTGAGTCTTCCACAAACTGCTACCACTAAATTGGAAGCACACAATTGAATAGTATGCTGTAAAATTATTATTTCCCTTCACTGGAATTATGAGGTCCAATCCTGTTCCAACATGACAATACCCCTGTGCACAAACTGAGATTCATGCAGACATGGTTTGCTTGTGCAAACCATGCAAGGTTGATGTGGAAGAATTCGAGTTGCACTGAACCCCACTGAACACCTTTGGGTTGAACTGTAATGCCGACTTCACCCCAATCCTTCTCACACAACATCAGTGCCTGACCTCACTAATGCTCTTGTGGCTGAATGAGTAAATCCCCACAGCCATGCTCAAAAATCTAGTGGAAAGCCTTCCCAGAAGAGTGGAGTTTATTATAACAGCAGAGGGGGACTAAATCTGGAATGAGATGTTTAAAAAGCACATATTGGTGTGATGAACAAACTACACATAGTGTAGTTGGTTGTTACCAAAATGGCCTCTTCCGGTGAAAATAGGTTGTTGTTTTTTTAGTGTGGAAAGGTATCTGACTATCCAACTAGAAGTCTGGCTTACAAGACTAGTCCTGCATTGACTTAGAGTATCTGCTACAAGCTGTTATATCTGTAATTCATGCTGGGGAGAGAGTGTCTTGATGCTCTGCTATTTAATCCTGTTATAGTTCATTTCATACATGCTGTCGAGTTCTTTCCAATGGAATGTCCAGTTGTAAGAGATTGTGGAGCCAAGCTTGTCTGGTTGAAAGCAGAAACCTAGGACCTTTCTGTGATCATGCTCGACAAATGACTATATTTTCTTCTGGTGATTCTACTTGTGCACACATGAATCAATACATTTCTGGTCTACAGCAGCCACGAATGTAGTATAAAATTTAAGATTTGTTACAATATGTTTGTCCAGTATTATGTCTCCTAGTGTCTTCTAGTGGCTAGTGTTTCGTGATAAAGGGGTTGTTTTAGTATATACTGTATACAGTTTTTTTTTTTTTTTTTTTTTTTAAATCTTATTATTTTTTAAATGACTCACCAGGATTCCTTATGAAACTGCCATCAGCATCATTATCAATTATTGTCTGTCTTTGTCCATTTTGTAGGTATTATTAGCCTTTTTCTTTGGTTAATTCTTCTCTCATCATGCTTCACTACAATTTTTTTCCATGCTGGCTAAGCATGTCCCATTCAGCTATTGTTTCAGTGTTTGTGGCTCATTCTAAATATGATATATATAAAATGCACGGTAAAGATAGACAATAAATCATTGGCTAGTTTAATAAGGAAACCATATAAGACCATTTTTAACATTCAAACAGAGACAATTTAATTACATAGCATAGCAGAGCTCTATTACCTGACTGAGAATAGGCAGCACTGGGTAAGTATCAGAGGTTGAGCTTGAGGAGTGAAAACACATGTAATACATCTCCCCATAGAGGAACGCTGTCCTGTCCTCACCTGGTTCTGCTTTGCACATAAATAGATCTAATCTCTCACTTCCTGGAGTAGTGGCAAACAGATTAAATCCATCTGCCCTTTCCGTATACATGCTCTCCAAAACATGTCTCTAATGCATCCTTGATAATAATCATGTGTCCTTCTTGTCTGTGGATTAATTTTTTGTTGTTGTTTTTTTTTTTTTTTTTTTTTTTTTTTACTGGTGCAGCACACTTATATTTGCTGTATATTATACATTTTAGCTAGACACAGTGTTTCAGTGAGTCACCCATCAAACTCAGCCGGCTGTTCATAACTGCCCTGTGCCCTGTGGCTCTTTCTCCTCTGCCAGACGGGCTTGAAGAGGCACTAGTTGTCCGCATGAGAGACAGACTGTGGATTTAGAGGGACAGGCTATCAACCTCCGTATGTCCAGCAGGAGCAAGGCAGTCGTGTGAAAAAGCCAACATAATGGATAGCACCCGAGGAGTGCACCGAGGCAGTGAGAAGAAAATGAAATAGTAGCACTTCTGGCTATTCATCATGACTCTGGAGGATGGAGCAGTCTGTCACACAAACTGAAATGGGAATAGTTACTGCTGCACTACTATCTTCAGTCGAGCTGAAAGAAGGCACCAAAAAGTTCACTCTTTTATCATTTTCTTTTTTCATTCTTCTTTTTTCAAAACTACAATAAGGGAATTATGAAGCATCATGATCAAGCAATAGGTGAAGCAGCTATGGCAAGTGGGAATAAACTAAGCCTTACTGAGGGATGTCTAAAGAAGAGTTATGGTCTCACACTTGTAAATGAATGGTAAACTTTAAAACAGTGTTAGCTTTCATACTTTTTCTTAAAACTGTATTTGTATAAAACCAAACCACACTGCTCTCACTCATTTGATTTTCTCATAAGATATGGTGTCTTAAGAGTCACTTATAGTATAGTATAGTATAGTATAGTATAGTATAGTATAGTATAGTATGGTATAGTACAGTAATTGTCAATATAATACAAGAATGAGGCATTATACTCCATGGTGGTTGGAGTAGTGGGTTAAGAAACTGATCAAATATGTAGGCACAATCTATTCTACTACAAACACTTTTATTGTTCTTGTCATTTTGCCATCATTGTTGGTGGAGTTTAAAAGGATGCAGCATTCATCAGAGGTCTAAAAAGATCCATGTGGTTTGAGACAAAGTCAAGAGCAGTAAAACAGTCAAATAGAGTGATCCTATGTGCTTAAAATAGACTTCCCCCTCAATATTTAGCGCATCTGTCTGATTGAGTTTCTGCCGGGTGTTAAGAGTTAATTCATAAACGTTGTTCTGATGGCTGCCGGAGACTTTATTTTTAGCAGCTTTCATTATGCTTTTTTGACCCGAACTCAGATGTACTTCCTCAAGACGCTGGGCAAAGACAGGCGGCTTGTGATGGCAGGAAATCTTTAAATTGTCTCATTAAGGAGAGGGGTTATGACAGGCTGAGCATGGGGAGAAGAGTGAAAGTAACATGTTGATAAGCAGTATTCAGCTTGTTCAGTTGTAATTACAACCTCTTCTGGAGGCCAAGCTGGGACATTCTGTATCAATCCTGGAATTTTCATACCTTTGAGACAATTTGGCTCTATACTTCCTGTCATGTTTCAGAGACACGCATGATTGAATGATGGTTGCACTGACAGTTAGATCATGGATAAGACCCGTGTGTGTTTTTCTGTTACTCTTGAGAAAAAAAAACCTCCATGTCAGCTCTAACCATACTCAAACATTTTTACATTTTAACCCCTCACCTTCTACCTACCCCCACCAACTATTAAGTAGACATGAGTTAAATCCTGACTGAATATATAAACTTCCTTCATTAATTCTGTTTTTGGTCCAATAACAAGAGGATAAGTGTAGAATTAGGCTGCCTGGGGGAAAGTCGGATCCCCCCCCCCATTTAAAACATGCAATGGAGTCTTTGTATGCCTTGAATGAATTAGTCAACTGTTCTCATGTAAACACGTAACAAAGCAACTAAAGATGATTAGCTTGAATATAAGACTAGTTTTTGAAAAAAATAGAGTATGCTTAAATACTCATTGTATTCCACTGAAAGACAAGGAGCCCTTGTTGATATTTTCAAGAAGCGGAAATTCTGAGCATACAGTTGCAATCAAAATTATGCAACCCCCATTGCAAGTCAGGTTTACTGTCAAAATTTACAGAGTTTCAATTGTTTGCAATGAACAAATCAAACAAAAGCAATTTAAATAGTTCAACACAATGAATGCTTCAAGTGGTTTCCCCAAATTCAACTGAAAATGCAACTTATAATGACTTCTCCAGTCTCAAAATTATTCAACCCCCTGAATAGAATCCCTCATAAAGGGCTTCATTAGTTGCAGCGGGTGTCCTTGAGCTGGAACACATGAAATACCTGAACTGGCTAGGGCAAAAATTTATGAAATATCTAAAGGGTGCAGAAAAAGATATCAGAAAAGATATCAACGGCTGCAACCAGATTTCTCAGAAGGCAGGTTGTGAAAAACACTCGAGTGACTGCAAAAGACCTGCAGCAAGACTTGGTGGCAACAGGCGCAAAAGTTTCACTCTCTCTCTCTTTACAGAGAGAGAGAGAGAGAGAGAGAGAGAGAGAGAGAGAGAGAGAGAGAGAGAGAGAGAGAGATTAATTCACAAAGCATGCAAGGAAATGTTTAAGACCTTCATTGTGTAAAAAATTCATTGCAAAATAAATTGCTTGGAAATGGTGGCTTGGATGTTCATTGAATCAGCACTGAGAACCAATGGCTATTTAATAATTAAACAGGTTTTTATGAGCTTCACATTATATTCAATTAATTCTGATGCTTGAATTACCATAAATCCACTCCCTAATTTCCCCATGATGTATGCATATTAGTAGCTTTCTCATGCAAAACACTTCCAGACTCAGTAATGCCATCTAAGAGATCAGTGGTGGAATCACTTGTGAGATCACTCACATCAGGTGTCAGAGAGCAGATGAAGATACTTCAAACCCAAATTCCCTGGAGCAGTGCTTTGATTTCCTACAGAGGTGAAAGGTTGGGGAGAATTGGATCACATACAAATGTGGAAAGCAGGCTTACAAGATCTTACTACACTTATTGTGTGATGATATGAAACATCTGGGTATATTCAAGACTTACTATATGTCCATACATACAAATCCTCACTCACACATCTGTGCATACAAGCTGTTTACGAACTGTTTTACTTTCTTGAGTAAAACACAGAGTTGTTAGGAAAAAATTCATATTGGTGCAAATGTTTATTCAAAATCTTTAAATATTTAACGTACACTCATTGGAATCCTTTGGTTTGTTCCCCCTAAAGAATCTATGCAAAGGCATAGCACTGAAAGAATTTTACATAGAATCCCATTAGGAAGCAAAAAACCCTTAACTATCAAGTTTGAGAAATTTTTTGTGACACACATGAAAATTGATTTAAAAAAGAAAAGAAAAAAAAAAACACCAGATGTATTACTGAAGCATTTTTAATGATCTCTATGAAATGCATCTAACAGAAAAGCATTTGAATTCATACCAGCATTTTAAAAATGAAAGCAATGTAAAGGAATGATGGATACTTTGGAACTATTTTAAAATTGAGTTTATACAGTTTACATCAACTACATGCTGTCTTTCCTGAGCACACTGAATACATCACACAGTTTAATTGACCGTTATAGTGACATTTTCTCTAAATTATGATAAAATAATGTGATCATAATGCATATGCAAACGTTGGGTTGCATGAAAGGAAACCAAAGGAAACCCTGCTTGAAAATGGCTTGTGTTGTGTTCATTTAAAGCTGCCTGGACACAAGAGTTTGTATCATATAGGAGAGATTCATTATAGACACCATCCAGAGAAAACAACACAGGAAATTATGTCTTGATATTTTTTAGTCAGCATTTGGATTAGTTTCTGCCAACACCTATTAAATGATTTTTTAAAATGTACTTTACTTTGAACAAGTGGTGGAGACAAACCTGCGTATATGAAAAAGTGGTGGGGAAATGCTGTTACACATATGCAACATCTTGACTATTTAAATATAGAAGATGTTACATCAATTCTATTTCACTATTTCAATGTGATATTGACCATTTTTCAACTGTTTGCTCAAAAAGTCAGATTTTCTGTGAGTTTTATCCCTTCCATTGAAGCACATGTTGAGATGACACTCTGATGGATTTGATCTAACATGGATCTGAGATTCATGTAACTATTTCAAATAATCTATTTTCACTCGGGTTGCTGCTGATAATATCATTTGTAATGAAAAGCTTTGTGTTAAATTAGAAAAGAACACCATATAGAGTCATTTTCATAGAGGTCTCAGACTTTTGGACCTCACTCTATAAGAATGAATAATGTACATTCACAGAATTAATGTACTTAGTAAATGCGATTCTCTGAGATCTGAGATCACCAGACTGGTGGCTGTTGCACCTTTTTATAGTTCTTTGTGACTGATTCTGGTTATTAACCCCAAAAAGCTTCTGATTCCGTAATCCACCTTAAATCATATGATTCAGAAATGACAGTGAAACTGATAGGGAAGGTATGTACTGATGAGACTGAGGAATGGTAGTCTGGACCTGCTGAGCCATTGATAGAGTTTAAGAAATTAAAATCAGGAGATGGTCTCAGTAAACTGAACTGCCGTTGGCAAGTAGTTAACAAAACAGAGGATTAGCATATATGTCAAATGCATCAGTATGGAATACAGTGTTCTTTCTCTGACCCACAGGTCCAGTGACCTCCACCGAGCATAGCAAGGAGCTGGAGGAGGTGGGTAGCATGAGGACTCCTGTGCGTCAGAACCCTGCCCGAGCTGGCCGGAACCAAAGACCCTCCGGCTGGAGGAGGAGGCGCCCTCGACCCCGTCTGTCCCACAAGGGGCCCATGCCATTTTAGATCAAGGTCAGTCCCACAATGCACAACACTTTTGTGATGGATGAGACGGAACGTCTTTAGTTTTAACAAATCAGAAGATTTATGAAAATTCACTTGAAATGTACAGTATTTGAACAAATTAGAAAGGACACAACAAATGTCCTGGCTTTCCAGCACTTTTACTAGGAAAAAACAAACAAACACAAAATATGCAGTAATTCATTTCTAAATGAAGAAGGTTTTCCCCCCTATCTGTTAGCAACGCTGCACACCAAAGAAATGAGTAGAAAATGACGTGTAACATGAGGAAAGGAAAAATGTAACTGACGTATACTCATTTTTCTCTGTTGTTTACACAGTAAAATTAATCGTTTTTATGTGATGACTGTACTTTAGACTGGGTTCAATATATCTTTTCATGTTGAGTAGCTCTACATTATATCCAGAATGAAAGACTGTAACCAAATATATAAGCAGGAAGTAAGGTAAGATTTCACACAAATTTTGGCAATCAAATAAGACATCACCACCCTTTCAGCCAAACACTTACCACATACAATCAGGGCCCTTTTTCTGGAGTACGTTTTCACATGATGAAACATTGGGTTTCATGTCTGGGCCTTGAATTCTCTTTTATCTTTAAAGTCAAGCGAATTTCTATGCAGCAGCCTGTCATTTCTTATTATAAAAAATCACACATGATAGGAATAGTACAATAACTGGAAGTCATTACTGCTGGATAAAAATGTTACGGACAATTTGTAAAGACTTTTTTTGTAAAAACCTGTGTAATATCTAAGGAACCATGGAGACAGATACACACACACGCACACACACACACACACACACACACAAAAAAAATGCAGAACAGATAAACTCTGCATGGTATAATATCCCTTCAGGAGGTGGCAAGTTCATAACACAAGTACTGCTATAAATTAACCTCATATGCAATTAATCCTTTCAGCCGATACAGGCAAGACAACCCTTTATAGCATAGTTAATTGTTCTTAAAGGCATGGAGATGAAAGCTTGAAAAGAAGAGAACCCCAAGCCCCCATATCCTTCACAGTTTTACAATCAATGGTGAATTATAGTTTGTTATTGTTTTGGCCAGATTTCGTCTGGGAATTTTCTATCCCCTATTCACTCTCTCCCGTGATCCGAGGGAAACAAGCAGTGGTGACGCCACAAAGGTGAACACAAAGAGCAAGCCCATGGCATGGAAGCTTGTACTTGTGGGACTACACATGCCTTTAAGTGTTCAATGCCTCTCCTGGCCAGTTAAAAATGAGGCATTCTCTTGGCGAGTTAGGCAGTCAATGCTTGTTTTTAAAGCCCAGAATTTTGGCGGGGCACAATGAGGGAATCTGCAGGAAGTTGTGTAGCTCCATTAAAGGAAACGGCTCAGTGATTCACAATGCACACTCCAAAACAGCACTTCAAACCTAAACAACATGAAGACTTCTCTTTCATTCACTCTCTTCTTCGGCTCCTCTCATGCCTTCCTGGAGTTCAGAGTTCATCCTGTTCCGCCTTTTCACCCATATCCCGACAGACGTAGTTGACTGAGCCAGCTCATTTTGCTTGACTAGCATGCCAATCAAGCCGCCAGTGAATGGCACCATGAGAACAATTATGGACTCTCAAACCACAACATTCAAAGTTCAGATGCTAATCTAATGAAATCCATTTGAAGTTTGTCACTCTTCCATTGTAGCACTATAATGTTGCTTGACTAATAATTATTTAGCAAAGAGAAAATATGAATCTAATAGTAAATCAACAATGTTCCCCACATGGGATAACCCTGTACTGAGCCTCTAACCTGCATCTGGCTAATGTACAAAATGTCACATTTTCCAATGGGTAAGAAAAGCTGCCTTGCACTTCATCAGGCAAGCCTGAAACTGGGTGCAACCTGACCAGAAGAATTATCCCTTCTCTAAATCTGATAATAGGCAGGGGACAGTCAGGGGGAAAAAACACTTAACTTATAGTAGTAGAAAGTAGAAAGAATAATTTCTTTTTCATCATGTTTGCCAATTTGTTTTGCCAATACATTTTAAAATAGCAAGACATTGTGCTTGCCAAATGGATGAAAACAATAGGGTTAATAGAAAGATTTTTGAACAATTCCATTCAATTTTATTTAAATAACCAGCCAGATGCAACAGTGGCAAGGATAATCTCTCTGAGAGGACATGAGTAAGAAACCTTGAGAGGAACCAGTCAAAAAAGAAAACTCATCCTCTTCTGGGTGACAATTAATGGCCCTTAACTACACTGTGAATAAGTGGCAATGGGGCTGAACAGTGTGTACTTAAGAAATGGAACAAGAATACCTCTTGATTTTCTGCCCTTGGCTGGCCAGTTGACCTTAACAGTGTCAACCACTGCCTAGTTTATACAAGTTTATATATAACCAGTGATACTATCATACTACTCCTAATTAAACATTACAGCCCACAGCAGCCTTGCTCGCTAGACCATATGCAGTACTGTAGACTAAATTCCTTCTTCAGCAAAGAACTTCAATAATTCACACATGTGAATATTAAGCCAATACACACACCCAGTTGCTGTGTGACGTCTTTCACATAAAGAGAATGAACTAAACTTTACATGCCTTCCTCCTCCTGTGCCTACTGTGTGTCAGTGCCAATTTTATTCATCAGAAAATTTATGCAGGTGACATTTACACGTGGTTTTAAATGAATCTTTTTTTTGCACAGACTGCCCTGTATTTTGGTATGTTTTTTTTTTTTATAATGACATGCCCTAAAATCAATATTCATTAAGGGAATCTTGCAAAGCTGTATTAGCTGTATTATTCTGCACCCTTTATTATTATAATTTTTTAATTTTATTATGGACCTTGTTAGTAAATCAGCTTGCATTATTTTCTCTGTGTTATTAAGTTTGCATGTATTTTTACACACACACACACACACACACACACACACACACACACACACACACACACACACACACACACACACACACACCCCTAATAAATCAAGGCATTAGTCTTTTCTTAGTGAGGATACTGTAAGCCAAGAGCTGCTGTTAAATAACATTTACTCTAATGCAGCCAGAATGACTAGCGGGGTTCAGGTTTACACATGCTTTTTTTTACATGCTTTATACAGGACTGTAAGTGTGAGGCTGAGAACAAGTTGTTATAACCACAGTTGATGTAATGGGACTTGAAGGTTGTGATAATGGAACCCTAGCATAAGCATCAACAGCTCTTTATGAGGTCCAGATGCCATTACATTAAAGAAAGAAACAGGAAACATTTTCCTTAAAAGCTTTAAAGGACATACAGAAAATAGTGAAAGTTCAGACTAGTTATAGTGGCACATAAATGAAAAGGTTAAAAAAAAAAAAAAAAAAAAACCTGATGAGAGAGTCACTTTACAGTTGCAATCAGAATTATTCAACCCCCATTGCAAATCAGGTTTATTGTCTAAATTTACAGACTTTCAGCTGTTTGCAATGAACAAATCAAACAAAAGCAATTGAAATAGTTCAACACGAATGTTTCAAGTGGTTTGCCCGAATTCAACTGAAAATGCAACTTACATTTCAATATTATTTCAAAATTATTCAACCCCCTGAGTAGAATCCCTTAAAGCAGCACAAATATGCAAAACAGGTGTTGTCTCAAGGGTTAACTAATCAAGGGCTTCATTAGTTGTACCAGGTGTGCTTGAGCTGGAACACATGAAATACCTGAACTGGCTAGGGGTAGAAAATTTATGAAATACCTGGTTGGGGCAGAAAAAGGAAGCTATTAACGGCTGCAACCAGATTTCTGAGACGGCAGTTTGTCAAAAACCCCCGAGTGACTGCAATAGACCTGTAGCAAGACTTGGTGTTAACAGGCACTGAGGTTTCAGTGAGCACAGTAAGGCGCGATCTAAACACAGAAGTACACCACTACTGACCCAAAAGCACAAGAAAAGCCATCTCAAAAGCATATAAATAAGCCACAGAAGTTTTGGGATTCTGTTCTGTGGAGCGATGAAACAAAACTGGAACTTTTCAGCATGATGGATCAGCGGTATGTCTGGAGGAAGAAGAATGAAGAAAGAACACTCTGTCCACAGTCAAGCATGGTGGTGCCTCGGTGATGCTCTGGGGCTGCTTTGCATCCTCTGGCACTGGAAACCTGTAGCGTGTGGAAGGGAAGATGGATTCATTGAAGTATCTGGAAATCCTAGGAGAAAACATCATGCCATCTGTAAGGAAGCTGAAGCTTGGGCATCATTGGACCTTCCAACAGGACAATGATCCCAAGCATACCTCAAATTCTACCATGGCTTGGTTGCAGAAGTAGTCCTGGAAGATTCTACAGGGCCATCACAGTAACCTGACTTGAACCCCCATAGAAAATCTCTGGGGGGATTTGAACAAGGTGGTTGCAGCATGCAAACCCATGAATATTACTGAACTGGAGGCCACTTCTCATGAGGAATGGGCTAAGATTCCAGAAGCTATGAATCTCGCTTTCAGCAGGTCATAACAGCAAACGGGTGCTCTGCTAAATGCTAAAGATACTTGTCATGAAGGGGTGGAATAATTTTGAAACTGGAGAAATCATTATCATGTTACATTTTCAGTTGAATTTGGGGAATTCAACTATTTCAGTTGCCTTTGTTTGATTTGTTCATTGCAAACAGCTGAACGTCTGCAAATTGTGATATTAAACCTGATTTGCAATGGGGTTGAATAATTTTTTATTGCAACTGTATATCCTACTTTGATTTTGAATCTACAGACATCTCTGTTTGGTTTGAGGAATAACACAGCAAAATACCTAGGTGAAGTCACAGAGCAAAATGACTCAGTTATGATTCACAAACAAAAACCAGTGAGATTCAAATCTGTTCTCTTACATGTATCAAAAGATGTTGGAGATGCTGACTCTTATCAGTCAATGGAGGCTGTTGTTATTGAACAAAGCTATCTTTACAATCAGATTGGAACAGAAAAGGACGATCAAAAATATATCCTTGAATTACACTGGCGCACAGTTCAATGCATGTTATAGCATGAAGTACGGTTCTGCATGAACATAAAATTTTCTTTATCTAGATTGATGTCATTTGTTGAAAAAAGCTGGATTTTTTTGTTTGTTTGTTTTTTGTTTGGAGACCCAGGCTCAATCTAGTAAAGAAACTTTTCACTAGAGTCCAGTATTTTTTTTGCAAACACAAAAGATTATCTGGCTTACTCACCACTGCTTCAGACAAAGCACAATTTTGTGAATGATTTAAACCATTGACTATATCTTGCTCTTTGTGCTCAAAGGTTTATTCTCTGACTTAAAACTAGAGCACAGAAGTATAGAGGGCAGACTGCAACCTTTACAATTCTGAAGCTTGTGGCCAGAAAAGTGTGCAAAATATACCAGGTGCTCCATTGCCCATGGGCAGAAGGTCTGAGGCTGAAACTACTCTGATGATAACCATAAGCAGAACTGAACAATAACATTACTGACTGCACTTCTTCCCCCAGTGCCCCATGTCATTTCTGTTAATCTAGAACTGTTGCAATATATTTATAGTAACCACCAATTATTCCAAAGACTTTTTTTGTCTCTTTCTCTTGCAGGCACTGCTTCGAGCGCCCACCCCTTTGGTTCTGATTTCAATGCTCTTCCTTTGTCTTAGGGAGGGCCCTGTAACAAGGGGTCTTTCCAGCCCAGCCTGAAGAGTGATGTCCATAGCACCTGCTGGTTCTTCAAGAAACTCTTCTTCTGTCCACAAAATACCAGGACAAGCCACTCACCCTCAGCTCTATGAAGAATTGTGGGCCAGGAATGGGGTGGGGGGGATATAGAGCACGAGCTATCAGATTCTATTTCTGTCTGTCCATCTCTTTCTCTCTCTCTCTCTCTCTCTCTCTCTCTTTCTCTCTCTCTCTCTCTCTCTCTCCTCCAGTGTTTTTTCCTCATTAGCTTTCTAAAGCCTTTTCATTGCCACACTTTGCATGACGTGTGAGCACTGAGAAGCCTGGTCCAAAACAATCTTCATGCAACAGTGTCAGTTTTTTCTTCGAGGTGTGCTACCCCATTCTCTGCTGTGTAAAGATGCCCTTTGTTCCAGTGCTGTGTTGTGGCAAATTCTGGTGTGAACAAATGTCATATGGGAGGGAAGTGACAGGGATGTGAAGGTAAAGGCACTATTGAAAACTTCATCTCTTTTATCCACTTCCATCTTTTGACAAAGGTAACAATGCTCCAATTCATTTTACCTTATGTCTGATAAAAGTAGCTACAACACGTTATTTGATTTTATTTAGCTACCACTTCTGATTATATAATTACCTCTGAATTGTGTTGCTTTGCATTAAAAGACTATCATCAGGTGTCAAGTAAACAAACAAACAAAAATCTATGGTATATGGATTGATTGCATTTCATCATTTTTGTACTTACACAACCATTATTAGGGATTATTGTTCTTAAAAGTTTTGCTATCCAAAGCGTATTATGCATTACCCTATAGGCACCCAACATCACAAGGTTCAAGCCGACAGTGTCTCCTTATAGGATTGCACTACTTTACTAACCATGTGTCATGTCTGTCGTCCACCCCCACTCTTCACCTCGCCACAGCAGACATACATGACTGTTAACTGGCTGGGACGGCCTGCCCTGCTCAGCAAACCACCTCTCCTTTTATTGAAGTGCCAAATAGTAAATCTAAAACGCGATGCTGCCATGGGAATGAAAAAAAAAGAGACGAACGAACATGTTACCTCTTATTTAAGTCTTGAAACACCTAAGCATATGTATGTACAACACCATATTTGTTCTGACATCCAATTTATAAAAACAATGGTAGCAAAGAAACATAGTTTAAACAAATCAGACCAAAAATCTTTCAAAGCAGACACTTGCAGTGATAGTCTGAAAATGCAGTGATAGTCTGTTTTTCATACCAACCAGTAGTGCTCTCTTCTCTGACTGCTGTGCTAAAGGCTGAATTGCCCCCAAGGACAGAGATATTTGATTGACACAACAATATGCCTTTCTTTTACACCATAGTGGAACTTATTACTTTTTTAAAACTTTGATTCTGTCTTTGGTTTAATTTTTTTTTTCTCAGGGTGCTGTGAGAGAAGCCTGTATTGGAATTGTCTATATTTTGTGCATTTATTTAAGAAACACACATATAAACATGCTTACACGTGCACTGTTCAGTACTGAGTACAACATATCTATGTTCTATATATAAATGTTTATATATATGAATGTTTATATATATATATATATATATATATATATATATATATATATATATATATATATATATATATATATATATATATATATATATATATATATATATCCCTGTCTATGTATCCACTGTTATAGCTATGTATTCAGATTCAGTTTTTGTAAGCCATTATCATTCTCCCTGTTTTGGGAGCGGTTGCCTTTTAGCCTGAGCCTCTTCAGCACAGGTGGCCATTGCTTTGATTGCTGTGGTCATTGAATCCCATTCCTAATCTATTTCAGATGGGCCTCACAGGGGGTTAGCTGGAGTCCGAGGCCCTTGTAGTCTGAGCTCGTTGACAAATTGGCTTAGTTCGTGACCACATATACCCTCTTCTTCTGTGGGTTTATTGTAACCATGTAACACTCTATAATCTAAGATAACAGAGCAGACATCGTTCCATTAACATCAGGCCCTTATTTCTTTTGCAACTATAATTCAGAGACATGAAGCTTTTACAAGACTGTTACTCATATACATAATTGTGTTGCTCAAATAGCATGGCTGGTGTTTTTCTTAAATCAGCAGCTAATTCCCTCCCCCACCCTCCAATAAGCCATTTCTCCATATGGAAGTTAAAGAAAAATCCTCCACCATCAACGCCTTGCAGCTGGAACAACTCTTAACAAGATCGTGCCTAAGAACCACAGCAGTAAAACACCCAGCCAAGCTCACCTTGAAGAAAAAATAATAGAATCATAGGGTACTGCGATTACAAATATTTCCAGTCTCACTATTATTATTTCATACGTTCTCAGACAGAGATATAGACAGAGATGTTTCATAAATGCTCCTTCAAATGAGACATGCTTGTCTCACACGTTAGCAGGGCAGAATATCTGAGTAGATGAGTAAGTTACCCCAGGTCTGTTGTGATACAGTAAATGGTATGAAAGCAAAGAGACAAGGTTAGAATCACTCATATCTGTTCCTAACAGAGGTGCAGGATAATTTCAGCATCCACAATGTTCTTCATGAATGTATCTATAACATCTGCACCAGCTGAGCTACCCCATTCACAGAGTGAAGTAAAGCGGTGTTTCAGCACAATTCAAGCCTTGTATCTGTAATAAATAAATAAATAAATAAATAAATAAAAATACCCCCATCACTGTTATATAACACAACTCCTTAGTGATGGCTATCTGTTGGATTGTCCAAAGACAAACCCATCACCAACATCCAAAGCCTGGTATAGAAGAGACCCCTAGCGGATTTGCTCCAGCACCTTTCTGTATGGGCATGCAAGGCTGCACTTTTGCAATTCCATTATGCTGCTGGAAAAATATATCCCGAACACACTTTCTCTTGGCATGTAATGATTTTCCAGTGTATTGTGACAATTTTATTGACTGATTCTTGTCTAGCTGGTTGTCCAAAGCTTACTTTTGAATACAGTGTGGAAAGCTGTATTTTATGTCTGTGCGCGTGTGTGGTCATATTTAAAAAAAACAAAAACAAACAAACAAACAAAAAAAAAACACACAAAAAAAAACAACAACACAACCTTACAGAGAATTACTCTACCACACAATGTGTTGTGGACACACGAGAGCTTTCACACCTTTCTCTCCTGCCTGGTGCAGCCTGAGCCACCTATCAGCATATCAGGCTAATGAAGCTTGTGGTGAAAAGAGAACAAATGCTGCCAGACTCAAACCAGTACTTTAATGTTGGAGAATTGTCTTTTCAGTTCACATAAAAGAAACCTCTGCCCAGTTCCTCATGTGTTTCTGCCCAGATTCACTCCACTGTTATCTTACAATGCTTGAGTTATATTCCTATGCACTTCAAGGCATGTTCCACTGGTTTGTTCACAGAGATGCTGTTTAGGCTCAGATCATGTTTGCTATAGAAATGTGCATTTGCCTGTTATGTGTAGGAAGAAAAGGAGTTGCGTGAATGTTTGTATATGAAGAGAGCTGTGGCAAGTGAAATTCAGACACTCTAGTCTCTAAGACATGAGTTTTTAATAGACAGAAGGAAACCTCAAAAGACTGCAGGCAGTACTTAATTCTTTTGCCTTAGTGTCATAAATGCATTTTTCCACTCTCCTATCAGCTGTCTCACACTTGACCAAGTGAGGCAAAAGAAAATGACCGACAAGCAACACATTTGATTGCTTGCTTTTGATAAACGCACCACTGCGCATGTGCAATGTAGAATCTTAGGGATCAAATAGCTGAAATTCAATCCCACTTATTCACACATGTCCACTAGCTGAGCAATCAACAGGATAACTGCATTTTGAAATCCCATGGGTGAGGGGCTGAGAATAACTTGATTTTCCGCATAGCTTCTAATGAAACTTCACACCCAGACAAAAGCAAGCTCCATGTGAATATATCTCTTCATAAACATGGCCAGTTTGTTCAGCACACCATATATATATATATATATATATATATATATATATATATATATATATATATATATATATATATATATATATATATATATATATATATATATATTCTGAGGATACCTGTATAGCCCACAGCCAGCTATGGATTATCAACAGTATTACTAGGCCATGTGGAAAACACAGTAAAAACAAGGTATTAAATCCTCATCTTTCTTGTTCAAGGTGTGTGCTCATAGAACTCACCAGGCCAAATGTACAGTGTCTCTGTCTCTGTTTTGATGTTAAACTGGGCAAAAAAAAAACAATTTAATAAATAAATGAATAAATAAAGTGTATCAGAAATGGTTGAAATACTGTGTACATATTTGAGCATTTGGGTTCTAATTTATAAAAGATAAGCTTTAGCTCTTGGAGTACTTATTTTATTTTTCTTTTCATGCGTAGCTTTGTGTTTTTATTTTCTATTTCTGTAAAGTGTGTAAATATATCTTTATGATAATAAGTAATATTAAAAATATTATTTTAAGAAACAAGTGTCAAGTTGTCCATTTATAAAACCCTGCACATACAGTACATACATGACACATACAGTATGTGACTACTACAATTCTACAGCAGTCATGTTTGCAGTACTGTATGTTCAATTTCTAAATTCTCTCAACTGCAACAGTTTGATACAGACAAGATAATAATTATGAAATGTTGTTACCTTTTACGATCAATGTTAGGATTAAAAGAGAATAAAAGGATTTAAACTAGCAGATAATAATAATAATAATAATAATAATAATAATAATAATAATAATAATAATAATAATAATAGGAGGGGCTCTGTGGTTTAGTGGTTAGCACATTTGCCTCACAGAGTTTGGGGCTCGATTCCCACCTCCACCCTGTGTGCGTGAGTTTGCATGTACTCCACATGCTTTGGGGCATCTCTAAATTGTCTGTAGTGAGTGAATGGGTGTGTGAGTGTGTGCAATTGTGCCCTGCGATGGGTTGGCACCACGTTCGGGGTGTCCCCCACCTCATGCTACGAGTCCCCTGGGATAGGCTCCAGGCTCCCCGCGACCCTGTGTAGCATAAGCGGTTCAGAAAATGGCTAGATGGATGATTAACAATAATAATAATAATAATAATAATAATAATAATAATGGTATAAAAATGAACATTTATGACATTATCACCTTTACACTTTACAATCAAAGATTACATTTACACAATATAAAATAAATAGCGTACTTTCTAACTTATTATAAAGACCCAAACTAATAGTCTTATACTGAGAGCAATATGGAGAACCATTTTGTGAAGCCCTCCTGTCTTTGTTTATGTTATTATTCTTTGTAACCAGTACAGTGGTAAATGGTCTGCACTTATATAGCGCCTTTTAACCTTAGCGGTAATACAACGTGCTTTACACTGTGTCTCATTCACACAGACACACACACACACTCACACACCAATGACAGCAGAACTGCCATGCAAGGCGCTAACCTGCCACTGGGAGAGACTTGGGGTTCAGTGTCTTTCCCAAGGACACTTCGGCATGTGGATTCACATGGGCCAGGAATCGAACCGCCAACCCTGCAATTAGTAGGCAATCCGCTCTACCACCTGAGCCACAGAGATCATGAGCATACAATGAGTATCTAATCATGGGGGTACGAATATTATATAAGTATCGCCACTGAAGAAAGACTGTCTCACAGCAGTACATTAAAATCTCTGTCTTTTGGCATTTTGACCTGCAATGAGAAGTTGACGGTAGGTACAGAGAGTGAAAGAAAAAGTAAAGTCTGAGGGAAATGAAAGGTTTTCCTGGAGCCTTTCAGCAGTACTGAGCCCACTGGGACTGATCTGGGAAGTGTCTGCTTAACATGCGAAGCTGACATGGCCTGACAGGCAACAGGCCACCCCACAGGGCATACGCACCCCAGTCTGAAGAGGTTATGTCATCAAACTCGGGTCAGCTGTATAATTGAACAGGAGGTCACCAAGGTGATATGGAACATGACAATGAAGAGCCAGACTTTTAGTGTAGCTCTGGTAAGAGAGGCTAAGCCAGGAAGCAGTTAAGCATCCCAGATGGCTCCTCTAACTTCTGAAAGGTGAAGCAATCTCGACACATCCTCTGGTACAATATCTAGTGGACACTTGAAATCCAAGTGTGCTTGTGGCTTAGACTGACTTTACTGAGGTCTAAGAAATCACAGAAGTGGTTAATATGTGTCAGATGCATAATGCTCAAGTGCCTTTCTTAATTATGTATGATGCAGGCAAGTAAGAAAAGTGAAGCTGACAAACAAAACATACAGAATGTTTTTTACTATTTTAACTACAGATTACACCAAAGCAATAATATGTGCAGGATCTCTGGCACCAAGCTTCTAGTCTTTTCCACTGCAACATAAAAGCATTTATTGCTGTCAGTTGACCTATGGTACTGACTGATGGATGGATGGATGAATGCGGTATCTTTAGTATAGTTCTGGTTTCCAGCTCCGTTACTTTGCGTAATCATCTATCTTGATGGGTACTGGATCAGACATCCATCCATTTCCATTATCCTTCCATACCACTTATCCTACCCAGGGTCACAGTGAGCCTGCAACCTATCCCAGGGAGCTCATAGTACAAGGCATGGGAAACCCTGGAAGGGGTGGCAATCTATTGCAGGGCACAATTGCACACACATCCACACACTACAGACAATCTGGATATGCCAAACAGCCTACAATACATCTTTGCATGGAGGGAGGAAACTAGAGTACCCGGAGGAAACCTCTGAAGCACAGGGAGAACATGCAATCTCTGTGCACAAAGGGTGGAGGCAGGATTCGAACCCCCAACCCTGGAGGTGCACCGCAAACATGCTAACCACTAAGCCACCGTGCGCCCTGGATCAGACATCACATTGTCAAATCACTGCCATTTCAAATGTCAGAATGTCAAAGCTTCAGAATGAACATTAACATTCAAGACAATTAAGCACATTAGAGTTGCGACAAGGTGCCACTTGAGGTCTGTCACAGCAGTGAAGAGGAAGGAAAACATTGGGACTGCAGCACTGGGCCTGGAGCCAGGTAAAAAAAAAAAAAAAAAGGAAGAACAACAAAAGCCTAATGCACCTCAGCTGTGTTAACAGTGGCAGTTCTACAGAGGTGACGGTTCATTTAACTGGTCATAAAAACAAGATCAGCATGAACTTAGAGTCAGGGAGGTTGTGGTTAGGTAAGAGTGATATGGCAAATATCTATGATTTTTTGAGGCGGGTTTGCCTCTTTGGTTACTGCTCCAATCAAAGTGCTGATTTCTTGTGGTTTATTCAAAGTGCCCATGGGAATGACTGACTCTGATAAACTACTCAGGAATACATGTCTAGAAACCAAGAGGAGATTTCATGCACAGAACTTGTCCTTGAATTCATTTACCTTATCAGACCCCCCAAAAAACTTGTTCTCAAGAATTAGTCATGCATAGGACTGCTTGGTTACATTAGGCTTTCCTGACATATTTGAAACAAAGGCAGTGCGCAGTCGGCTACATACCCATCATTCTATTATTACAGTATGTTATACAGATGGTAAGTAACAGCTGTTGATCTGTGAGAAACTCAATACATCCTACTGACTGTTTACAACAGAAACAAATGGTGTTTGTGGAGGCAGTGCTGTAACCAGGGAAACTTAAGGTTTCCGAAGGTTAAGGATACTGCTGCAATTGTTATTGCTGTGTTTATGCCAGTAAACAGGAGTTCTCCACAGGGACTTGGTGACATTGTAAAATGTGAACAACTATGCAGTTATTTCCTGTTGTTAGTCCTGCATTTCTATCTTTTGGAGTGGAATATTTTTAGGTGGGCTCCATTCAAATTCATCACATTCTAAATATGAATATCTCTCTCTCTCCCTCCCTCTCTCTCTCTCTCTCTCTCTCTCTCTCTCTCTCTCTCTCTCTCTCTCTCTCTCTTTAAATCAATGCCTAAGCATTAGAAATTTTGGGGTATAGATTAGTAGCAGGTCACAGTGGTGGAGATTATTTTAAAAAAATACACCAAATGGTAGGAAAAAGAAATGCATGGGTTGATACACACAGTGAAACAACTCCAAGATCTGAACTCGATTTGGGTTGATATTTGGAAGAAACAGGGAAAAAACTTCAAGAACCCAGTACGCCATTATAGACTTGAAACCATTATAGACTTTAAGTCTTTCTGTTTTTATGTGTCAGCTTGTGTAATAATTTCCCCACATAATTCATATTATTTCATAGATGAGACCTCACAATATAATGCATTCCCTAGTCCTGAGTTACACTGTTGAGCAATTGACAGATAGCTAGTGATATTAGATTTTAATTCTCCCAATACATCATGATCAGCCATCATTGTGGGCGGCTGTGGCTCAGGTGGGTTGTCCACTAATCATAGGGTTGGCGGTTCGATTCCTGTCCCACATGACTCCACATGCCGAAGTGTCCTTGGGCAAGACACTGAACCCCAAGTTTATCCTAAGCTATCATTGGTGTGTGAGTGTGTGTGTGAATGAGAACCAGTGTGAAGTGCTTTGCAGAACAGCTATGGTTAAAAAGCGCTATATAAGTGCAGACCATTTACCATCACTGATGATATGACATGGATGCCAGTGTAGCATGGCCACTTAAATCCACTTGCTACAAATCAGTAAGGAAAAATTATTTAGGAAAAATGAATGACATTTTTTCCACTATTACACTATTAACTGATTCATTTGAACACCCACTTTTAAAACTGAAAGGAAGATACATACTGCTTTGAGGTTAAAAACAAAAGTGATTTCTCTGCATAAACAACAGAGCAGCACAGGCTGACCTGTAATTTGCAGAAGCACTAAGCCAGAGCTCTGCCACTGACTGCCATTAGGAACTTGAAAGGATGGGAGCCATCATGAAATTACATAGGATGAGGAAAAATCACTGTCAGATGGCTTCAACTAAAAAGTGCCTTTTAACAGTGGCTTTGTGGAATGCCCTAAACACAAAAACAGACTGCAAATTTGCTTACGCATTATGGCAGATGTTAATTAAATGAAACATTACAAGGCAGCAAGCAGCAAAGTGTGGCTGTAGCACAGAACCTGAATCAGAGTGGGGGCATTTATTATTAGCTTAAAATCCAAACCTTTGATATCATAAGCTTTATTCTTATCTACTGACAGAAACAATTAGCCTTTATGAACAGTATATCATTCATAAATGGATTCGTATATGGGAATGAAGATGCTATAGACCAGGGATGTCAAACATGTAGCCAATCTGGCCCGCAGGATGATTTGAAGAATAATATAAAATAAAATAAAGATTAAATAAATTATATTAGGCACAAAATGTTATTTTTTAAATTTAAATCGAAACTCACTGCTCATTTATTTGTGTTGCTATTACACCCTGGAACACTTAACATAAAATCTTTGAGGGCATTATTGATGACAGCTGTTTGAAACTGATGCTTGTGTGGCAAGCTACTTGTGATCTTGAATATGTCCAAAAAAGTAACATTGACCTCAAAGGGTGGATATTTCAGGAGAAATGGAAAGAAAGGCTTTTCTTCTGTGAGGTTATTGTTCGACTGGTATGTTTAATCTGCACACAACCCGTGGCTGTGGCAAAACAGGACAATATTAAACGACATTATGAGATGTACGCAGATAAATATGACAAGCACACAAGACAACGTAGGACAGAAAAAGTAAATGAGCTAGCATCAGCTTAAAAAAAACAAACAAAACAGAAATCACAGTTTACCAAAACAGCAGGGACTGATAAAGCCTTAAAAGGCCTGCTGTTTGATTATTCGAATTATTTGATTCGAGATTACATTATATCTAGTAAAATTATAAAAGAATGCAATGCAGTGCCAATTTTTTCTTTCGTAACCAGCTTTTGAAGAAATTTGCTTACTACCTGATTGACTGTTTCATTTCTTAATGATGTCTTAATGAAGTTCAACTCTCTCAAGAGATAAAAACTATGGAGCAAACTCCAACTCCCACTCCATCTCCTTCTTATCCATGCACACAGCCAGCTGAGCCACACACAGACACAGCAGTGCCAGTGTAAGACAAGCTTTTCTGGAACAGCCTGTACTTCAGTTCGCAGCTCGAGCTCAGAGTGGGGCTGACAGCAAATTAAACTGCAGCTGGAGTGGACCTGCTGTCTTGGTGCTCTGCACTGCCTCCTGTGATTGCTCGAATAATAAACGTGCGTACCTTCAAGAGTTATGATCCACAGCTACACACACTGACAGTGAGAGATACTCTGTTCCACTGTGGATTAAGTTTGCATTTTATCACATTTACTTTAGGCTCTTAATGCATTAAAGAATTCAGCATGTGATAATGTCTGGTGAGTGAAGGGAAGTTGGGTCCAACAGCAAATTATAGTAAGCACTGTATCAGGTAATTGCTATTGCTGAATTGTTTATTAAACACAGACCTTTGAGAGTTTTCTTTCTCCTCCTTTCCAGAGTGTGTGGTGATGACAATGCTCTGCCATGTTTGAGACTGACTATAAACATAGACAGTGTGGATGTAGACCTCCATCATACTGCCCAGTGTCAGTGACTGTGGGATTATCACACCACAGCCAAGCAGCAGCTCAGACAAGGCCACTCCTAACCACTGCACCACTCCATTCCACCAGCAGTGAGAAGCAATTGGGAAAAATATTTGTGATATTCACTAATCAAGTTCCCTGGGATAGGCTCCAGGTTCCCTGTGACCCTGAAAAGGATAAGAGGTATAGAAGATGGATGGATGGATGGATGGACTAAACAAGTTGTGTGACAATATCAACCGCATGTACTGTAAGGGAAAAATCTGAGGCTTTGGAGGATAGTGGGCTATAACATTTTTTATACATCACAGGATGACATGGCAATGAGATACACTATATGGCCAAAAGTATGTGGACACCGGATCATCACACCCATATGTGGGTCTTTCCTAAACTATTGTAATAAAGAAGGAAGCGCACGATTGTATAGGATGTCTTTGTGTGCTGTAGCATTACAATTTCCCTTCACTGGAACTAACAGGCCCAAACCAGTTCCAGCATGACAGTGACCCTGTGCACAAAGGGGTGGTCCATAAAGACATGGTTTGCCAAGGTTGATGTGGAAAAACTTGAATAGCCTGCACAGAACCCTGGCCTCAACCCCACTGAACACCATTGGGATGAACTGAAATGCTGACTGTCCTTACCTGACACCCGTGCCTGACCTCACTAATGCTCTTGTTCTTTATCCATTTCTGAATCTTTCACGTGTAATGAAATATAACTGACTCTCAGTCCCCAGCTCTTAAACACTCTGGCTTCTAAAATGGTTTAAAACCATTTGTCTAAACAGGGTACTGAAGTACAGGGTAGCTGGAATAAATGTGCTAGCAGGGCTTATCCACCCTTATTTCAAAGAAGGAGAAAAATCAATATAATTTCATTATTTTATATCCATATAAATTAATTTGTGACAACCATATCAGATTATTTGCTGTTAGTAAATTTCTTAAGGTATACTATTTTGGACTTTTGTTGAACAAAAGGTCATAAGAAAAAATACAGTGATGCTGAGGCTGATTCCTTGTATCCCAGACTGTAGATTCATGCAGCCTATCAGTCATGTCAGGTGATTACACCGAGTGAAACAGCTCCTAGATTCGATCTCCATTCGGGCATTACAGACAGAAAAGTGTGTGTGTGTGTGTGTGTGTGTGTGTGTGTGTGTGTGTGTGTGTGTGTGTGTGTGTGTGTGTGTGTGTAATAGTTTGGCCCACATCATTCTTATTGTGCCATTGATGAGAAGTTGATGGCTGAGATTTTATAGATATTAATTTGGCCCACACATGTAATACCACAATACTACTGCTACTTCTATTACTACTACTACTACTACTACTACTATTATTATTGCTGTTATTATTATTATTATTATTATTATTATTATTATTATTATTATAGTAGCTTTATTTTACATAAGGTCTCTTTTAAAAAACTAAATTTGATTAATTCATGTGGAAAAATAAGCATAAAAAAATTCTGTGAGAAGCAGAAGCATAACTGCAACACACAGATAAAGTTTTCCACATGAAGGGCTCCTGAAATCTAATCTAATCTAATCTTAATGTAAATAACAAACAAACAAACAAATATTTTATATAGTCATATAGCCTTGCTTTACTGAGTAAGTGGTTTAACAACTGGACCTGAATGGTGAAAAACGCATGTCGAGCACGATGATAACGATCTCTTACAATGAGGGTAATTGGAGTCAAGTGTTCCCGTTGATTCAGGGGTGACCTGCTCTTCCATGTTAAAAAAACAAACAAACAAACAAAAAAACAACAGTTTTGGTTACCTGTGGTTTGATTTACAATACAATTCTGTACAAGTATACTATGGTCAAAAGAGCTTTCAGAGTAAGATGCTGTTTATAAGACTGGAAAGAATTGTAATATGTTTTTTAAAAAATGATACCAGCATCAGTCTAAGCAGATTCAAATAAACAACAACAAAACAAACAAACAAACAAACAAAGCAGCATTACTACTCTGTCTATAAATGTAAGGGAACATAGCTTTTTGCTTTCTTGATTTTTGCCTTCCTATAACAGTGGATAATACACTATATTATAGTTATAATATAATAATATAATAAACAACTTGGTTCACACAAAGTCACGGTTTGTAATGTGAGAGGTGTAATATTGCAACAATTCTAAAGTCTTGTAAATATTACTTTTTCCCTGTCAGAATACACCAGCACATTGACTATGTAAATACGCTGGAATTTGGCTGTTGTGTTCTGAAAGCTTGAGGCTACGAGCAAGAGTTCAAAACAAGCCTCTATTGGTGTGACATTTTTGTGGATGTTCCGCATCCTCACCATGCTCTTCTGCCCGCTTCTTCAAGGATGTTCCATGTGGTGCTTATTTCTAGCCTTACTTATTTCTAAGACATAGGATATGAAGTGGAAATAGGTTTTGGTGTTCAAGCCACACAGGAGCACATAGCAATATATTTCTTCAGCAGCACCACAAAAAATCTAATGATACTCTGTTATGGAATTAAATTTGTGCCAAAAGTATTGAAAACAACTTTCTAAGAAACTAACAAAAATATACAAATAGAAAGAAGAAAAACAGTCTGAAACTGAAAACGGTGAACTTAGTGGCAACATGGTCTTCAAATAAGCAGCATTCTTTGTTAAGATTTTTCTGATGAAAACATTGATGATAACAACAACAATCCTTCGTGCTGCGAAGAGAGCTCATCTTAAAAAAAAAATAGTCTTATGAGACTACACAAATCTCAAAGAGTAATTATGAACTAATATACTGACTAAGTAAGTAATTTCCACTACAAAGTACATACACTATAATCATAGAGAGAACTGCATCTAGAACGCTCTCCAAAACTCGCACCACTGAAGTCTCTACTTCCTGGTGAGGGAGCTGTCAATCCAAATCTCACTAGCCAATGAGAGTAAACCACTGTTAAGCCACCTACACGTGAGATTTGTGCCAGAATGGTGAACGTAAACCTGTGGAGCGTAAACGAAAAGTTTGAAAGCATAAACAAAAACTCTGGCAGCGCATTCATAGAGCATGATTAGTGAAAAGGAAGTTTAGAAAATCCTTAACAAGGAATACTGTTTATTTGAAGACCATGCTAAATTTTTGCCACTGATCACTGTTTTCAGTTTCAGAGTGTTTTTCTTCTTTCTCATTGTATATTTTGGTTTGTTTCTTGAAAAGTTACGTTCAATACTTTTGGCACAAAGAGAATCTCATTTTTCGAATTATATCATCAAACTTAGATGGATTTGACTGATTACTTCCTGGTGGAATATAGTAAAATCTGTAGGTAATCTGTAGTAAATCATTGCTCATGCCACTGTATACTACTAGTCAATCCAAGCATAACCCTGTGCTCCCATTGGTGGCAAAATGATGTGTCAAAGTAATAGGAAGTCATTTGATTTTACTAAGAACTGGCGATTTCCAGAGAAAGGACAAATGACCGTTAGGGATGCAAGCAGCATGACAAACTTGTGCAAAGAATAACTTTATGCATATGAAAAGCGAAGCGATTTGCCATCTACCACTAGGAGTGAGGAAAAATGGTGCATTGATTTTTTCCCCTGAGTGTGAAACATTATCCATGTTTGCACACATTACTTCCTCCATGCAGATTCTGAGACAGTTGGTGAGAATTAGTCTACTGCTACAAGCTTGAAGTGATTTTACCCAAACCAGCCCTGGCTAAGCAATATAAATAGAGTTGGAAGTGTGCATAGTTCTCATGTTTGTGCTCATTGTCTTTGTCTTTGCATCAACCTCATAATCCTAAGACTATGAGAAAAGAATGAATGAACAGTCCTTTGCAAGCTCAGATGTTGATGGCATCTTGTTTGGTATTTATATATTACATGCTGTAATTTGCATACAAACCAACATAGAGGATAACATACAAAACCATAACCAACAGTACAAATATATCATAACCCCACAAAGAGACATGGGCATCAGCAAAATATCTTGCTCTCCTGTTTAGTATTTAGATCAGTCCCACCAGTTTGTTGCATTAAGGGGCTTAGACATTTGTAAGCAATGTTAGCATGATGACGGACCTTGTGGAAGTTCCACAAATGCACTGCTGCTTGTCCATAATTTAGAGTGGTCCTTGCAGCAAGTTCAAGATCCAAAACCAACTCAAGTGTATTGCATGATTACAGCAAGGTCCAATGTAATGTATAGAGACAAAATACACGTCTTAGCATGTATTAAGCAACAATCAACTACAAATAAAACGTATTACAACATCCATTTTTTGCTCCAAATATCTTTATCTGTATTTGGATTTAAACCCGAAGCAGTCATGATCTAAACCTGAAGTGGTCTTTTATTATTAAATATGAACCTTATCACTATGCCCCTGGAAACACTGAGGAAAATATCAAAGAAGTAGAAACGCCAGTGCTCTTAGCATGTTCCTACTCCTGCTCATTCAGATATTCTATTTGTTTTTATCTGTCTGTGTCAAATGAAGTTGATTCTGCTTCCCAAATTTTAACCAAACTAGCACCCTAATTGAAATGATAGTGACTCTGACCAGGCAGTTATTTAGTATGTTGTAATTGCATGACTTAGCGCCACACATTCATGTTAATGAAAATGGACTTTCTTTGTCCTGCAAATCTCATATCTGGCTGATATGAAATCACTCACACTGTGATCCTTTCTGGCATTGTGCAGGAATACTGTACATCCATTTCGTATCTATATTTGTATCTATTTATACCACATTATCTGTTAACTCTGAATAATGAATTTGTGTTCAGTTACATCTTTAATACTTTCATTGAGCTTGAAAACATTTTCTCAATACAGAGCTTGTGAACAGTCTTAAAAGAGCTCGGATATACCTACAGGACTTCAATTTGTACTGTATAGTGTATCCAATGCTCTGGCTGCCATTTATGCAGAAATCCAGTTCATTTCAGAGGGTTCACAGACATGTTTTTCCAAGCAGCATTTAGATTTCACAGTCTGATGAGCCTTGAGCCACAAAGTTCACCATTAACCAGCAGTACAACAGATGCACCAGAAAACAACCGAAGCACTGGCAAGTTGATCTAATGCAAGTGAGACAAAGCACAGCATGCTCCTTTGCCTTGCTCTGGATTTTATTTTCCCTCATTTGCAATGATTAATTATGTTTTGGGTGAACATTCAAAATCTAGCTGCAATACAGCAGCAAATGATACAATCAGTGTAGCCATGTCTAAACTCCTGCCATTCAGAAACAGGCAGTAGAGACACCACTCCCGGTCATCCAATCCAAATCTCGCTTTACAAAACTCTGGACTGAGTTTCATATCAAGCTAACACATCAAATATTTCTTTATTGGAAGCACAAGAGCTTGTTTATCATATCTGTCACTTAAGAATCACCCTCAGAGAACAGCGGAAGACAGCTGCAGAAACAGGATCTACAGGGACAGGTTTGAGTTGTGTCATTCACTGATTATACCCGAGTTAAAACTAATATCTGTCATCACAGGTAATGCTCTAACATTTTCTTCTATGCATTTCTGCATTAATGAAGCCTTTTACAAATTGTTGCAAAGGGCTGACAAGAAACTAAACAAATGTCTCATTACAGAAAGTTTAATCTAAAAAATTATTATACAATTTCTTTAAATAACAGTGTGTTTTTTTATATTAGCTTTTTGTTAGATTTAAATTTTATCCAAATAGACTGTGTGAATGATTTGTTTCTATGCAGACCATTTTTCTATTCCGATACCAATACTGACAGTGAAACTTTGAGTATCAGCCAATATCAATACCCATTCAATATTTTTTTTCTTTTAAAGCTACTAAGCTTTAAGATGATTATTGTTTTAACTGCAGCGCTTAGAAAATGCAAAAAAATAAAATAAATAAAAAATTACATAACTAAAAACACGACAGACAAAAGCAAAGCTTTAAAAAAAAATCAGTTAAACTTTTTCACACAAAAAAATAGTACTTACATGGCAAAAATGATAAATATTATAAAACATAAATATAATAAAAATCTATCCTAAGAAAAATCTAAAGTCTTTATATATGTAATCATTTCCAGTTCAGAACTACAGGGTTTCCTAAAAGTCTCCATACATAGGGGACTATAATTGCCAGCATCACGTCAGTTGTGCCTTCGTCAGTTGATGTTTGTGGTCGTTCACGCCTCGGTTGGTCCAAAACACTCCCAATCTTTTTGAATTTGCTTTGGCAACAAACTTGGTGTATTGTGTATGATGTGTTTGCCATGATTCCCATTAAAGACAGGTTCCCGATTCAATCATGAGGACCATTCAACCATTTTTCTTTCATCAAAGGTATTCTTAAAGGCTATCTATCTATACACACACACACACATACATACATACATACATACATATACATATACACACACACACATATATATATATACATATATATATATATACATATTTCACATATATACATATATATATATACATACATACATACATATATACATTATATATATATATATATATATACACACACACACACACACACACACACACACACACACACATATATGTAAGTAAAAATTTTGGAACACATTTTGCTAAAAATGACCAATTAGTTTCCCGAATTCAAGTGTCAGGCTATTGCAGACTATTTAAGCTTTCACTTGCTAGAATGTTCAAACTCAATGAAGCCATTTAAGTGGTTAGTTCTGATAAAAAAAGCTTTGATGAGTGATAAGGTTAGCATCACCATCTTTACATCATAAGAGGAGAAATTCTCGTGAATAAGTATAGACATTAAAACGTCACCAAATATTCATGCATACTGTGTGCCCACAAGACCAATATTAACCTATATAGAAAGCAATCACTGTTTCAGCTTCCTTGGGGCTCTGAAAATCTCTGCAGTCTGGTTCTGCACAGAAGCATAATCCCTAGCTGATGCTTCATAAATTGCACCTTCAGAAATTCCCTGCAGATTCACCCTGGGAGAGAGAGTCTGATGTTTATGCAGTTGCCATGGCAAAGGATGTCGTTTGGAGAAAGGCTGAGGAAGTGTTAACTGATCAGCACCATTCTCTGGCTGAAACTCTCTCCTCTTTCGGCCTGTAACACACAGTCTCTCTATACTGCTGTCAGGTGCCTCTCTTACAGCCTAAATGTGGATAGATCCAGCAACAGATATGCCAAATACACTGCCACTCACAGGATATGCATCCCATACTTATATAAACATACATATATATATAAACATATACATACATATACATACATACATATACATACATATATATAATTAAACAGAATAAAGTATTAGACAATATAATAATCATCATAAGAAGAAACACCGCACATCACTGCACATGTTGTCTCTTAGCAGATATTTCTTTATAAACTAGACTTTTATACTTTATAATTTCATATATATGAGCAAGTCCCATTAACCATACAATGCATCAAGCCTGTGATCCTTTCAGTGGTAAAACAATGTTTACCTTCAAACCATTCACGGTCATTAAAAATTCCCCCCTTTGTTGCAGTACCACTGAAGAGCTTGGCTATGGTGTATGCAGAAGGTACACTTTTGCAGTGCTGTTTAGTTTTGGCAAAACCTCAGTGATAGGTACTTTTCTTAAAAAGGCACAGTTGGCACTTCTGCACCACATTTGTCTTTATTTTATGCAGTAACTGCTTCTGGTTTGGCTCAAAGCCTCTCTACATTTGGTTGAATAATTGAATAAATTTCGATTTGCTGTTCTGGAGAACCATGGCTCATCTTCAGCTATGGCCTCTCTAACTGAGTCTCCGTGAGGGCTGATAGTGTCAGCATCATTATTAGCCTTTCAAATAAGTAGTGCTCAGAAATGCCTATTTACCAATGAGGTCTGTTTTAACCCCTCATTTATCAGTCTCTGGATTCGGAAAGGTCTGCCTCTCTGCTTCTCTCTCTTTCTTCCTGACAGGCAGACCCCAGAACCCCTGTGAATAGACTGTGGGAATATTTGCCAAATTGGCAGCAGATGTTGCCTGAGATTGATGTAAGAACTGTTTTGTCTAGAAACAGAGGCTTGAGAGTGTCTTGTAGTGAACTTCCAGTTAGATGAGTCAGTGAATGAATAAAATCAATACCATAATGAACATTTAATGGTTACTTAAGACTCAGAATTACAATCCATGAAGCAAGGGGAAAACATTTGAGTTGGTACAAAGCATATGGATGGTATTACAATAAAACTTCTAAGCTTGGGGATAAGCATCCTTTTATCAGGGGCTAATATCTCTAAGCTCCACATGCTGTTGGTGTTCTCTGCAGAGTCATCCCATAGCTTCAGGCAGATAATGGGGGACATATAATGTACAATAATCTCTTTACAGTAGGTGCCTTATGCAAGATAACAGACACTTTCATCAATAAGTTTAGACGGGTACCAACACATACCCAGAGTGGCTGCCACATCTGATACCATCACTCCCCTAAAGCTAAAACAGAGCCTCCTGTTTACCAGGGAATCATGTCAGTGCTGAGGGCAAACAGACCTGCACATTCAAAAGCCAGAACCATCTATACTATTGAGACAAAATACTGAAAAGAGTGTTCACACTTTTAAATCATGAAATTCCTAGTCACATTCAAATATATCAGGACATTTCAGCCCAAAAACTCATTGCCTGTGCCAGAAGTTTCAGACTTGGCTATAGATATAGCTTTCAACAAAATATATGAGACAAACATGCTTCCAAATCAACTGAACAGGGAAATTCACATGCACAAACTTGTGAAATTGAAGGAACTTAAAATATCATGCATGAAGGAGTGGACTAAGATCCCTCTATACATGTCTCCGACCTGCAGAAGAGACTCAGTGATGTTATTCTCTCCAGGGTAGGTGTCAGAAAATATTCACTGTAAGGGAGCTGCTAATATTGTACCCGGTTTTTGTTGTAATTTTATTTTATTTTTTTTTTAGAAAAAAAGAGGATGCAAAAACTGTTAACGTGTTATTTTTTCATATTATTGTTTTTATTATATAAATTTATATAAATTTATATTTATATAAATTTTACTCATTTTTATGAATTGCACTGTAAATGTTACTGTATAAGTATGTGTCATAATTTGCAGACAAACTGCCAAAACAAAACTAATCTTACGGATTGAATGAATGCCTCTACAAAATCGAACTGCTGCCAATTCACAAGTGGGACTGTGCCAAGACATTCCTCATTTTCCATCAAGTTCACCATGTGATGCAGCTTAATTACACATTAGAAGAAATCATAACCCTTGCTATTTTTTCCCAGGACTAACAATGAAGAAATCTGCCAAATATAAACAAATGCACCACAAATTGCCTAAAATATTAGGAGGCACTGAAATGGACAATCTGAGCAAACCATTTACACCAGTGTTATGTTAAATATTATATACTGTATCCTTGATCCTTTTTGAAAAACTCATTTGTATAGTCTAACTGCTTCAGACCTCCAGATAAAATGGAGTTCCACAGTGCCTCTAATTCATTCATGTGGTGGAAGAACTTAAGAGTCATCTAGCGGTCAGCAGTCTCATCGTAAATGGAACAACTGCCATTAGAAAACATTTAAAACACCCAATCACCTCATCAAGACAAACACTGTAGACGCAGCAGTATAACTCTTCCTATGTAGAGAAAGAATGTTTACTCAGGGATCTCTTTCCCAGTGGCTCTAAGAATAGCAGGAAGAGCAACTCAAGAGAGAAGGAGAGATAGAGAGGCTTTCCTCCTTGAATCTCAGCCATGCCAGACAGAGAAGTTCCCATAATTTATTATTGTTCTGTTGTTAGGGAAATACTTCTCAATAGTCTTTCCATTTTGTATATTTTCAGTCTTTACTTTTCTCCTTAATCACCATTCTGTCCCTCCCTGTTTATTTACAGTATAAATATCTAATTCATTGCATACCTCTTAGAACCTGTATTGAATTGTAAATTATTTCTCTCTTTCAGCAGGACACTGTTTGTTTGCATAGCCATCAGGCTGTTATAAACCTGGTTCAGTACACCTATTAGGAGATGAGAGTTGAATTGAGTTATACAAGCTGCTCAGGTCAGCACCACCACCATTCTCTAATTCAATTCTTCATGTCCGAGGCAGAAGAGGTGTTGACTGATAGGGCCTGTTTTACTTAGATCAAATATCAGCAGGCATAAGCAATGTCTGCTCTTCATGCAGGCAAGCACTGTGGTCCCACATGTAGTATCAGATGTGTTACATTGCTAAGATCAGCATATAAAAAAATGAGCATAAACCTACACATATAGTTATATTTATAGACACTTCACAAAGCCCATTTATACATTTACTTTCTGAAAATCTAAAGAAATGTATATAAGTTTCGATGATAAACTGTGAGGAAAGCCTTTTTTTTTTTTTTTTTTTTTTTTTAAATCAAGGATGGTGCTCCCACTCTGTCTTCTCTCATACTCTATCCTCATGACGGGTATTGGGATTAAAAGGCCAGACCCCTCAGTGACCACTGACCCAGAGCTACTTTGATGACCGACCTCATGACTGCATACTCAAGATTTGGGTCTAAAGGGAGGAATGACCTCAAACCTCTTAAAGGTGCTGCTGGGCTCTAAGGGCTAACAGCCATCATATTGGTGTGGTGGGGGCAAGTGGTAAGGCTTCATGAATCCCCAAACCACCAGCAGCAAGTCTTTAATCAACAATCAGGCCAATAAATCGGTGTTTTGGAGTGCTGCGCCAAACAGCAATCATTTCCATTTTAATGAGGCCATCTCAGCACAGATACACACTTGTTTTCCACTAAGCCAAAACTGACATTATAAAAATGGAAATATGATTAAGTGTAGAAACATTTTTATCAAATCTAATTTGTGCTTTATCAGGCAGCGAACATATTAGGTGATAATTATAAATACAGCATGTTAATGCAGACAAAGACGTCAGCATAGAGAGAACAACCTGAGGGAGACAGAAAAACACACAATCAAACTAACATAAATCTTACCAAGGTTTTGCTTGCTCTCCTCCTCCACTGAACCCCACGAAGGCCAGGAACTGACCACTTGCCCAGGGGGCCATGCTGAATGTGCCATACTTCACCAGAAGGTCCCAGAAGGCACATGTGTGTGCGTGTGTGTTTGCGACAAAGGTGGTTGGGGGAGTAAGTCATAGAGATCTGGTGCCCTGAAGCACTAAGAATGATGGAGTGCCTCAGCAGCAAAAACAAGGGCCCCAAAGACAGAGTGGCTTCCTCCCATGTCTGTCATGTTTCATATCCACACAATTAAAGTAGTCAGCTTGCCTGAGTAGGTCAGTAACGATAATCTTAAATTCAAGCAGTTCACCAGTAGCTGTAATCTTATCTGACCGAGCTAACACAACCGTGATATTGTTATATCATAGCACAGGGTGCTTACATGCAAAGGTAAGTTTGAAGACAAATGAGTAAAGTATGGAGGGCATAAATGAAGACGGGTTAAAGGGAGGACATTTATGAGATTTCTCGGGTGGTCAGCAAAATTGGAGAAAGGTGGAAAACATGAATTAATTAGAGTGAGCAAAAGATTTAGTCATAGAATTTGACAAGCTTATTAAGTTACACCTCCGGCAAAAAAGCTCAACAGCACTCGGACAGTGCAGAATAGGCCAAAGGTTTAAGAGGATGTAATTGATCAGTGTCAGGTGAGAATTCAGGAAGTGACTGACGCAAACATAACCATACGTTGTCGTGTGTTTATATGTCTGTTTTAGGAGATGTCGTTTCTGAGACTCTAAATCTATACATGGATATTTCCATCAATACACCCACATAGCAAAGCTCAGACATTTCCCTTTTTTTCACGAATTGCGGTTAACAGCCACTGATTGCTATGAGTATTGTCAGTGGTCTGAAAGATGCCTTTCATCTTTTTGGTATAGGTCTGTATTTGCTCAGATAGTTGTGTCTGATGGTCTTTTTTGACTGTGACTCACTTCATTGCAGATTCATACTGAGATTTAAATTTTTAGGCAACCCTAACACACTGTTCACTTTGTAGCCATACAATTATAGCTGATGACCCACCACCCAAAGAACATATGACCAGCAGTGATCCTATAGCAGTCCTTTTCCAATGATAAACAGGGTAGTAGTTTCCAATGATAAACAGGGTAGTAGGAGGCTGACAGAATATGCACAGCAAGGCTACGTCGTTGTCGTTATTATTATTATTAAGAAGAAGATGATGTTGATGAACAAGTTCCCAAGTAAGGCTTGGACCCCTAAATATAGTTGCAAACTGCAATCCTCGTGGTACAAGCAATATTTTGCAAGTAAGCCCAATTTCTGCCTTAGAGCCCTTTATTTCTTTATGTGCAGCTATTACAGCAGATTAATATCAACACATTCTTCATACAAACATTTCTTGAGTTTGGTTGAGGAATTAATAATTATTACAACATTTTCAGATTGCTGTTAAACCTATGAAGTTGCGTCTTTATTGCCATTTATTATTAGACATTTTAAAACAGATATATATATATATATATATATATATATATATATATATATATATATATATATATATATATATATATATATATATATATATATATATATATATATATATATATATATATATATATATATATAGGCACATTCTTGAGGGTTCTTTTGAGTGCTAAGATTAAGAAAACAGTCTCAAATATGGTTATTTGTAAAAACACACAAAGATCCAGCAAAACAATGTGTAGCACCCTTCAAGAGCCAGGTCTTGCAACATTAAAAATGATTATATCCATATCCAGGAATATCATGCGAGAAATGGTTTACCTTTAAAATACACCTACTCCGTATGTATACTTGATTATATGATGAGATTAGATGAGAGTGGATACAAGATACAGACACCTTTTATACGTGCAACTGTGTGAGTGTGTATTAGTTCAGCAGCAATATGATAAAGATATCATATGTTTCTGGGCCTCTCTGTTTCATGGGTAGCACAGTCTCTGCTCCTCTACCGCCACCAAAGCCCTAGGACAAAGGTATAAGAAAAAAAAATACAAGTAACACTGCAGTTCTTTCACAAGAGCCCCAAGACAAAGAGCTATCCATGGCTGACCAATGCTGACCAAGGTTTTAAAACACTGCCTCCAGTCCCAGGCTACATTTGATCATCCTTTTGCTCACTCAAATCCGTACTGAATGTCATGAATTACTAGTGAGCTCAAATCCCCTTTCTAATGTAACTTGTGCATTGTATACAGTGTGTAATATCTGGAAATAAAGCTAATTCAAAACTGTAACTCTGTGAAGGACTAGCCAGACATGTAGACATGCTTTTGGATAAACAGCTTTTAGGATATTAATATAAACTGGGAAGAGCAGCATCAGAGTTTAGGCCTGACAGGACTTTAAAATACAGAAAGGGTCAAAATAAATACACTAATGGTTCAACTCTTATTGATGTATTTATTTCTGGACAACAGAACAGCAGTTAGCTAAAAGAGAATAAAGAATAAAGTCAGCCTGGTGAGACTTTGGAGTATTTAGGTGTACAGCACTCATGCAGTGAACCTGAGAGCAGAGCTACTTTTGCAGGTTGCAGGCAGCTGTGACACTCTCAGACAACGCCAAGTTTTCCTCCCGCCTATTTTAATAAGCTATTGTGTGCAAATGGAGAGAAGGACCACATGCGTCACAGTGCATACCAATAGGTGACAATTAACAATGCAGTGGAAGCATGCGCCTTCAAGGATACAGGAAATGGCATCATGGTTTCTACGACTGCAGACGGATGCATTTCCTGCAGCCAAGTTTTTTCTTGTAAATGAAGCTGCTATTCTTAGTAATGTCTTCATCTAATCAAGGG